>NC_135714.1:114820498-114924179 GCF_964656455.1 Halichoerus grypus
TTTTTTTCTCACTCTCAGGAAAAATTCTTTCTTTTTTTTCTGCTTTTTTTTTTCTCTAACACCATTTATGTGTGAATGTTTACTTTCTCCTTTACCACAGAACAGGAGCTTTTAACTTTGAGATATTGTGTATCATCATAGGATAGGATATCTATGTTGCCATGGACCCATTTATTATCCACATTTGTGCTGGTGGAATAATCTTTTCAGATGTTCACATAAAAGCAGTCTGATATGTATAGCTTTTTTTTCCCCAACATCTGGCAAATATAAAGTTTATGTAGATTTGCCAATGTGAGACAAAATTTAATCCCAGCTCCTCTGCCTAATAAAAAAGTACTTCATATATAGAACATATAAGATGTGCCTGCTTTAAATCACCTTGGCTTGCTTAAACATTTTTAACTTTTGAAAATCACAATATGCCCACTTTGCAAGGTAACCTTTGATGTTTCCTCATCAAATCTTACTGGTTTACACTAGGAATTTAGTCATTACAACTTATAAGTCCTGTAGACAAATTGTTTTCAGCGTTTATAGTATTTTTTTTAATTTTATTTTATTATGTTATGTTAATGACCATACATTAAATCATTAGTTTTTGATGTAGTGTTCCATGATTCATTGTTTGCATATAACACCCAGTGCTCCATGCAGTATGTGCCCTCCTTAATACCCATCACCAGGCTAACCTATACCTCCACCCCCTCCTCCCCTCAAGAACCCTCAGTTTGTTTCTCAGAGTTTATAGTTAACAGTTCATTGTCTTTCTATTCATCCTTGTGCAGGGGTCATGTTACTCTTCTCTGTATCATTCCAATTTTAGTATATGTGTTGCGGAAGCGAGCACAAGAGTTCACTGTCTTTTCGATCAAGGTGGCAGATAGAGTCCAAGGCTGGGGTTTAAGGGAATGAGGAAAAAGGGATAATCATTTCACCTAATTCCTTTTTGGGTAACTTTTCTTAGTTTTCACTGCCATAGCAAGAGATATTTTCAATTACTTATTTTTCAGTCCAATTCTTTTCAATATATAATATAGTTAGTGAAAATACCTCCCAGATACTGGGAGTCATTTACCAGATCTTTTCAAAGACACCATAAGAAAATTTTGTATTTTTCTTTGAATTATAATTCCTTTATTGGAATGTTGAAAAAGGCTGTATCAGGCTGCTACTTATATGCCATGCTAAATGTTCAATCCTGCAGACTGATTGTATATTGAAATGTTAACACCATTTAGAGTAAAATCTTAAGCATAGGAGATATTCTCTGAATGGATATTTAGAATCTCTCTCCTTTTGAATTCTCTCATGTTTGATTTTCAGATCAGGCACTAGTAATCAACAGTTGTAGTGAATACGCAATCTGAGACTCACATTGCATAGAGAGTGATAGAAATAGATAAAGACTGTCAGACAAAAAGAAAAAGTGACAAAGATGAATTCTAAGGATAATTTACTTGGATATATAAACTATTCATTCTAAAATAATAAGAGTAGATAGAGGGAACAAAGCTATCTTGCTCTACCTGTCTCCATGTGCAAATCATTCTAACCATATTCCAGTGCAAGACTCTAACAATGGTCAGAAGTTAAAATAGTTCAAATCTACTTAAAATACAAAAACAAAAAAACTTTCTTAATTAGTACATTTTTCCCTAGGAAGTGTGGATTTTTTTTTCTGCTTAACAAAGCCTTAGCAACATATATCACAGATAATTTGAAAATGGATTTGTATGACATACCAGCCAGCAACAATGTAGGTGTTTGTCTTCTGTCTTGAACCTATAGAGAGAAATTTCTTGCTAGAAGGAAAAATATGATTTTTTTTGTTCTTACTATTAAAAAAAAAACACAGGAATTGAACTGCATGAGTTTTTGACAAATGAAATATATGTAATAAAAAAAAAAAAGTCCTGAACTTTATTTCAATAGTAAGGTTGTTGATGTAATTATCAATTGTATATTGCTGAAAAAATATGTTTATACAAATGCAATGTTTTCTTTGTGTCCACTACATCCTATCAGAAAGATGAATAAGAGATCACTTCTTATTGGTTTGTTTTGACTTTCATAAATTTGCTTTTAGAACTGGATATGATGCCAGTATTTGTTTCTTTTTAATTTTTTTTTTTTTTTTTTAAGATTTTATTTATTCGCGAGAGAGAGAATGAGAGACAGAGAGCATGAGAGGGAGGAGGGTCAGAGGGAGAAGCAGACTCCCTGCTGAGCAGGGAGCCTGATGTGGGACTCGATCCCGGGACTCCAGGATCATGACCTGAGCCGAAGGCAGTCGCTTAACCAACTGAGCCACCCAGGCGCCCCTGTTTCTTTTTTAAATAAACTCACTTTTTAAAACACAATTCTTCATTATGGATATTAAAGGAAGGCATCTACTAGCTTTATGATTATTACTTTGTCTATGAAGTTACTTGTAGCTTTAAGTGGTCAGTAGCATTATTGGTTCAACCCAAGTTTGTACCTGTGTAAGTCTTAGAGGCTTCCACAGATCCATCCAGGTGCTTATGAAGGACCAAACCAAACAAGACCATTGAAGATTTTCAATGATGAGCCATACCAAAGGGAGAAAGTGTGGGGTTCTTGACTCTTTTTTTATGAAGTATACAAGAAACTAACAAATACCTTTTTTCTTTTTTTTTCTTTTTGGTTATTGAAGATAGACATATACACCTTAAAAATGTATATTTCTATGGTGAAAGAACTCTTGATTCAGATTTAGATAGAATTAGTTATATTATTATTTACATAAGTATATACGTATATATATACACACACATATATATCATGAGGTTCTTAGAGACTTTATGTAACTATCAACTCTTTTTATTCAGATTTTCAAATCGTATTTCTTTTTATTTTAGAAACATTTCCATATATTAAATCATAGTTGGTTAAGTTAAAATTATATAAAATGAGTAAACATTCATTTGATGAACTAGATTAACATTCTTTTTTTTTTTTTTTTTTTTTAAAGATTTTATTTATTTATTTGACAGAGAGAGAGAGAGAGAGAGAGAGCGCGAGAGAGGGAACACAAGCAGGGGGAGTGGGAGAGGAAGAAGCAGGCTTCCCGCGGAGCAGAGAGCCCGATGCGGGGCTCGATCCCAGGACTCTGGGATCATGACCTGAGCCGAAGGCAGACGCTTAACGACTGAGCCACCCAGGCGCCCCTAGATTAACATTCTTATTTAACAAGTAAATAATGATTGCTTCCTAATATAATGCCATTGATTGCTATTCTTCAGTTAATAATGATAGTAACAATGGATAATCACAGTCATCAAACCAGGTTCCATATATAAATACTGTCTTAGTGTTTATAATCCCTTTTAGGATTCTGTTCATCTCATCTTAGCCTATTTCAAAACATTCATAAACCCCAATTATACCCTAATTAACAATTTGAGGACAAAATACACAGAAACAAAATTAATAAGTAACTATTCAATATTTTTCCTTTGCAGGGCACCTAAGTGGCTCAGTCAGTTAAGACTCCGACTCCTGGTTCGGTTCAGGTCATGATCTCAAGGTCTTAATATCGAGCCCTGCATCATGCTCCCCACTGGGCATGGAGCCTACTTGAGATTCTCTCTCTCACCCTCTCCCTCTGTGCCCCCACCTTGCATGCACACTCTCGCTCTCTCAAAAAAAAAAAAAAAAAACTTTAAAATTTTTCTTTTGCTTATCGGCATTCTTATTTATCACTACATCTTTTTTATGTTTTAGAAGTATAAAAAGCCTATTTGAGGGGCGCCTGGGTGGCTCAGTTGGTTAAGCGACTGCCTTCGGCTCAGGTCATGATCCTGGAGTCCCGGGATCGAGTCCCACATCGGACTCCCTGCTTGGCAGGGAGTCTGCTTCTCCCTCTGACCCTCCCCACTCTCATGTGCTCTCTCTCATTCTCTCTCTCTTAAATAAATAAATAAAATCTTTAAAAAAAAAAAGCCTATTTGAGATCATTTAGAAAATTGAACAAGGTTTTAATATACCCATTAAATTCTTCAACATGATTTTACCAAGTTATGATATTCTAAAATTTAGACAACTTTTATTCCCTATTCCTATGGATTAACTAAATTGTTACTTTGTATAAAATAACTGGATTGTTTTATGGGGAATATTTTTACATTTGGGAGAAGTTTTATTAAACTACCAATAAAAGTATTACTCATTAAAATTTTATAAGACAAAAGATTAATCAGCTTTGTTTTCAAGTCATAAATTTCAAATAATTGTCATCAGTAAACAGTTATGATAAACTTGTTGCCAGATGTTTTTTATCTAAGGTTAATTTTTTTCCAATATATAACTGCCCTCTCTTCAAGTGCCTTAGCAAAAAGCATCTCTGTTTTCATTTTGTTTTTACTCTAAAAAACACAATGTTTATTTTATTTTATTTTATTTTTTTAAGATTTTATTTACTTATTTGACAGAGAGAGACACAGCAAGAGGGGGAACACAAGCAGGGGGAGTGGGAGAGGGAGAAGCAGGCTTCCCGCGGAGCACGGAGCCCGATGTGGGGCTCCATCCCAGGACCCTGGGATCAAGACCTGAGCCAAAGGCAGACACTTAAAGACTGAGTCACCCAAGCACCCCAACACAATGTTTATTTTTGATATTTAAAAAAAATACGACATAATTTTGGAATGTATTTTAAAAGAAAGACAATGATACAGATTTTAACAATATACTTATCTCCTTTCTTGTATTAATACCAGGGATTTGGGTCACTTTATCTTTTAGCTATCATGAGTTTAAAAAAAAAAAAAAAAAGAGTGATGTCTCTTTGAGATGATGACTACTTTTTCTTTTTCTTTATTGCTCTATTATTATATTTTTTTGCCCCTACTTAGGGGGAAAATAGTTTAGACGTTAAGGTCAAATTGTGAGGTAAAGTAACATTGGACTTTAAAACAAAACCATTTGGTATTCCATGTTGAATTCAAATACTTTTAAAGATAATTTCAATAACAGCTCAGTTTCTTGTTAAGCCTTTTTTGCACTCTCTTGCTGATTCCAGCATAGACCTTTGTTTGTTTTTCTGTGTATGCTTGTATGTTATGACCTCATATAATATTTTGATAAAATCACTTTGCATTCTTAAACAAAATTTTAGTAGGTTGTATGTATATAGTAGCTATGTTGAGAAGAAGAGAAAGTCAGTAGTATTACTTGATACATATGTGCAACTGAATAGACAAATGCAGTGCAATCTTAGGGAGAAAGAGAGTTAAGGAAGGAAAGGAGGGAGGAAGAAGTAGGGGGGAGGAGATTAAGAGAGAGAAATAGTTGTTCATAGTATATAAAATCAAAAGAGGTTGAACTGATCCTGAACATCTTGAATTGTGAAAAACAATGGTGGTAAAACATAAAGCAATATTTAATATTGTCAATGTAACTGCATTATAGAGAAAACATATTCAATATTTTCTGCCTAACTTTGAGGGAAAAACAGAATCCTTTTATATATTCCTATGAACATGTAACATTTTGCCTTTTGAAACTCTTGGTGCCTGTGTTCAACAGAGAATTTAGATAGCAGGAGCCAATTTTATTTCTGAAAGTTGAAACTAGAATACGTTTATTTTAAAAGATGTGGTTTGATAATATTAAGGTATTTTCTTATTAATTATTGCATTTTCTCTAGTGATTATGAAATAGAAATTTTTCACTGTAATATATTTTATTGACTTAGCCTGATCAAACAACACAATTCAAATATTTATATTGCTGTAATATATTTGTTTTATAATACCTGCAAATGAAATTAAATGTTTGGGCCAGAAAAAAATAATGCTCAGTTTTTAAGAATTCCTAACTTTTCTTATTAAGTAGTATGAAATCATGAGTTCTCAATGAAATTTTACCCAGAAAGATACTGTTTATTCTTCAGAAAATCAGCAAAAATTATTTATCAGAGTGTACCATTTTGGGTCAAAAATTTAAAAAGGAATGCATGTGATTATTAAAATAAAATTAAAAAATCAAACAACTCATGTTCCTCTAAAATATTATGTAGGGAGATTGTATTTTATGATTCTAATTTTTAAAGTGTAAAATGGTATATACTATTTTGTATGTTTGATAAAATTTACAGGAAAAGTAACAAAATAAGGATGATAATTATGAAAATTATAGAAATAGTAATAATATTAATTTTGGGGCACATATGTGGCTCACTCAGTTAAGCATCTGATTCTTGTTTTTGGCTCAGGTCATGATCTCAGCGTCCTGGGATCAAGTCCCGTGTGGGCTCCCTGCTCAGTGGGTAGTCTGCTTAAGGATTCTCTCTTTTCCTCTCCCTCTGCCCCTCACCCCGCTTGCACACACACTCTCTCTCTCAAATGAATAAATAACTTTTTAAAGTAATAGTAATAATAATAATATTGATGATGTTGCTGATGATAAAATATTTGTTCAGTTCATAACAGGTAAGTAATACATAGAGAAATAAGTACACACATTTGCTTCCTTATAAATCAAGGCTATTTGATTTTATTAAGTCATATGGCAATGGGAGAACCAAAGATGAGCTTCATGCTTGTTAGAACTTTAGTTTGGGAGAAATCTGAAATTCAAATTATGAGTAGAAGAGTGAGTAGAACTTAGGAGAATGTAACATTCTCAAGACAACAGGAATATTTGAACCAAATATTAGCTAAGTTGGTTTAGCTGTTTAACTAAAGCTTAAATAAATCATAACTTTCAAATTTTAAGTCCATTCTGTATTAAAACAGAGATAGAACAAATATTCCCTACTAGTTACTATTCTCTTTTTCCTTAAAATTAATATACAGTGAAAGCATAAAGGCTAGAAAGCCCTGCTGAGATTGAAAGAACGATTATCCAAAAAAGCATGGTTGGAATATTATTCAGTACTAAAAAGAAATGAGGTATCAGGCCATGAAAAGACATTGAAGAAACCTAACTCCATATCACTAAATGAAAGAATCCAATCTGAAAAGGCTGCATACTGTACGATTCCAATTATGTGTGACATATTATGAAAGGCAGTAAGAATATCCCTGGTTGCCAGAAGTGTGGGAGGGGAGAAGTGAACAGGCAGGGCACAGAGGATTTTTAGGGCCGTGAAACAACTCTGTAGCATTTTGTAATGCTGGACACAACGTGATTATACATTTATTCAAACCTGTAGAATGTACAAGACCAAGAGTGAACTTTAATATAACTTGAGGATCTTGGGTGATAATGATGTGTCAACATAAGTTTGTTGGTTGCAACAAACGTAGCACTCTGGGACAGAATGCTTGTTGGTGGGGAGGCTGTGTATGTGTGGGGACAAAGGTATATGAAAAATCCCTGTATCTTCTCAATTTTGCTGTGAATTTAAAACTGCCCTAAAGACTAAAGCCTATTAAAAAAATTAAAAGAACATGGTAATCCTGGGAAAGAGTAGAAGACACCAATGGGCTGCAACTCTGAAAGAGACTGATAGTGCTGAAAAAGAACTGAGCTATAAAGCAATAACCTAGTAAGAGAAAGGGGAAAACCATCATCGTGATTATTTTTCCCCTTTTCCATCCTATTCATTAGGTAGGAAATTAGTGTTTAGAAAGCACAAGATGAAAAACATTTAGAAATATATATATATATATATATATATATATATATATATATATATATATGCAAAATTAGTTTTCTTTCTGCTTTAATTATTTGTACTATCATATTATTTTCTTTTTAATTTTAAGATTTATTTATTTATTTTATAGAGAGTGGAGGGAGGGGTAGAGGGAGAGGGAGAGATTCCTCAAGCAGATTCCCCACTGAGCGCAGAGCCAAATTTAGGACTCAACCTCATGACCCTAAGATCATGACGTAAGTCAAAACCAAGAGTTGGACACTCAACCAACTGAGACACCCAGGTTCCCCTGTAATATTTTCAGTGCTAATATGTATGTATGATTACAAATTTTGGGTTTTCTAGAGTCTAATTGGAAATATTTCTTGTACTGGGGAAGAAGGGTAATGGACTGATTCAGAAGACAGAATAATACTGCCCGTTCCTTTGTTAGTTACTAAGCTTGTATAGCCTTGACTATATTACTGAATGTTTTTGGGTAATTTTTTTCATTTTTTCACAATGTTTACAGAACCAACCTATACTATGAATTTTACCGTGTTATTGTGAGGATCACAAATAGATACTAAATTGATATGTATGTATATAAATATATAACTGTATACATCCAAGGATTTAGTTACTATAGGAAGGTTTGGCAAGTAGCTTTGATGCTCTGGTGGCTTAAATACATTCAGTACATCTGGGCACTTATTACAATCTACTTCCATGTAGGACTGGGCTGGACATAGATTCAGCAATATGTCCACGGTGAGCTCTTCAAATTTCATAAAAATGTCAGTATTATAGTTTGTTTAGTTAATGATCAAAGCTTATGAATTTGTTTTAATCAGAAACAAAATGTATCCACTTCATATGTATATCCATTCATTCATTTATTAATATTTAGTAAGTGTCTACAATATGCAAACTAACATGTTAATCCTTGGGATACATCAGAAGACAATGTAAACACAGTTCTTGATCTCAAAATAATAATTGTATTCAATAATATGTGCTCCTGGAAATCCACTTGGCTAAAAATTACAATTTTTTCTCAGTATAATCCTCTAGTTTTTAGTGGAGCTAAACATCTTTTTGTGCTTCATCATTTTTGTGTATCTTCTTGTACATATTTCATATTAATAATCTTTCCTAAATTTCTGTAGGATCATTTGTCTCTTTCTTGTTTTTTAGAAGTTCTTTGTTGTTTGTGATTATGTACCTTTATTTTATATGCTCAAACTTGTTTATTGTTCATTTCTTGATTTTAAATATTGTGTGGATATTGGAAGTCTACAAGGTTTATTCGCTAGTAAACTGACTAAAGGGGCGCCTGGGTGGCTCAGTCGTTAAGCGTCTGCCTTCGGCTCAGGTCATGATCCCAGGGTCCTGGGATCGAGCCCCACATCGGGCTCTCTGCTCCGCAGGAAGCCTGCTTCTCCCTCTCCCACTCCCCCTGCTTGTGTTCCCTCTCTCACTGTGGGTCTCTCTCTGTCAAATAAATAAATAAAATCTTAAAAAAAAAAAAAAAAAGTAAACTGACTAGTTAATATAGAAGAAGGAGGTTCTGTTTGGAGAAAGGGGACATAGAGAAGGGAGAAAGGAAAGGGAATTGGAGAAGAAAGTTTGCCATGTGCTCTACTCTTCTGTATTTTGTGGACAAAAACCACTAGAAAAATGTCTGTTCATGTCTTCTGCCCATTTCTTGATTGGATTCTTTGTTCTTTGGGTGTTGAGTTTGATGAGTTCTTTATAGATTTTGGATACTAGCCTTTTATCTGATAGCCAAACTGTGGAAAGAGCCAAGATGTCCATCAACAGATGAATGGATAAAGAAGATGTGGTATATATATACAATGGAATATTATGCAGCCATCAAAAGGAATGAGATCTTGCCATTTGCAACGACGTGGATGGAACTGGAGGGTATTATGCTGAGCGAAATAAGTCAAACAGAGAAAGACATGTATCATATGACCTCACTGATATGAGGAATTCTTAATCTCAGGAAACAAACTGAGGGTTGCTGGAGTGGTGGGGGGTGGGTAGGATGGGGTGACTGGGTGATGGACACTGGGGAGGGTATGTGCTCTGGTAAGCACTGTGAATTGTGCAAGACTGTTGAATCTCAGATCTGTACCTCTGAAACAAATAATGCAATATATGTTAAGAAAGAAAAAAAGAAGAAGAAGAATGTAGCAGGAGGGGAAGAATGAAGGGGGCGAAATCAGAGGGGGAGAAGAACCATGAGAGATGATGGACTCTGAAAAACAAACTGAGGGTTCTAGAGGGGAGGGGGGTGGGAGGATGGGTTAGCCTGGTGATGGGTATTGAGGAGGGCACATTCTGCATGGAGCACTGGGTGTTATGCACAAACAATGAATCATGGAACACTATATCTAAAACTAATGATGTAATATATGGGGATTAACATAACAATAAAAAATTAAAAAAAAAAAAACACTAGAAAAGTATTCTCATGAAGTGAGATTTGAAGGATACACCCATGAGAATTTCCCTTTAATTTAGGGCCTGATTCTGGAAACAAGGAATGGAAAACATTTTCTTTTCTGGATTCTCAGATGGTACACACTTAAAACCCTACCTGAGATACAAAACCAGGAACATCTAAATCCATAGTGAAAGGTCCCAATAATATGCAAGGCAGTTTCCCTGAATTATATCATGGTTTTATTCTAATTGTGAGGTAAGCAACAGGAATTACTGGAAATACCAAATATGGAAGAAATGATCATAAAAATTATTACATTACATAGTTGCTGAATTTAATATGTATGTCTCAGTTCTAGTTATATTATTTGTTATGTAGTGAAGAATTAAATTTACACAAAGATAGATTTGGCCTTTTTTCTCAAAATGGTCTTTAGGCAATTGGAATATCCTTCCTGACAGAAGTGACTTTGTTTGCCTGGAGGCTTTGGCCAACAGTCTAACAATATGTTTCATGATAGGGGCTTTGGACCACATGGTATCAGTTCTGCCTCCAGGAAAGACTGGCAAATCATAGTTTTAACCTGACCTCTAGCAGGGGATGGAGAGGTCAGCCACAAGGGTACTATGTGATTGAGTCTCAGTAAAGATTCTAGACAGCAAAGATTCCGGAGCTTTATTGGTTACTAATACTCAATGTATATTGTTACATATTAATGCTGGAAAAGTAACATGTCCATAACGCCATGAGTTGAGAACATTGGAAGCTCCATGTTTGGAAACTTTCCTGAACTCTGCCCCATGCATTTCTTCCCTTGGCTGATTTCAAGCTGTATTTTTTTCCTCATAATGAACTGTAACCACAAATATAATCACTTTAAGTGAATTCTGTGAGTTTTTCTAGTGAATTGTCAAACCTAAAAGTAACTACTAAGTAAACCCCATTCCTCCAACTTGAAGTTGCAGTCAGAAAAGAAGGCAGTTTTGGGTGGACTGTTTACTTTAAACTTTGCAATTGCCCTAAGGCTTTGTAGTTGGCCATAACTTTTGCAAATGTTTATCTAAATCTCTCTAATATATTGTCAATCCAAAAGATGCTTAGAAGTTAAACACAGCAGCAAATAAAAAAAAAAAAAAAAAAAGGAAAAGTATTGGAAAGTGCCCTCTAACAGTCTTATTCAAAAATTTTATCAAAGGTGTAACCCATTTTGAGCTATGTAACCAGTGCTGAGTCAGAAGAGCAAAAAGTGAAATTGTGGAAAAAAAAAAAAAAATAGCAGCTGTATTTTCCAAATTGTACCTGGCAAGAAAACTGAGAAACCCACATCTGTTCCTGGGAATTAATATTCCCTTATCACAGAAGAGAACCACCTTAGGTTATTTGTTATAGCTGCCATAAAAGAAAATATCAAAGTGAAACAGAAGTCTAATGTTACATTTTGAACCCTCTGAGAATACCCTCCAAGTGGCTGGTGTCTGTAGGCCTCCAAACACTGAAGAATGTAATCACTTAAATTGTATGAAAAATAAGGATAGACACTTTTGATCAAAAGTTAAGTGGCATTACAACAGTTAATGCTTAGTATAAAATAAATCCTTACAAATCAAAACATATTGCAATGGTATTTATTAAATTTATCCATTTTTTTCATTGTGTAATGCACCAGAAACTTTTACAAAATTATTTTACATCATATTAAGCATTTATATTTCATTAAATATCATATATTTATGTCTCATGGTGCAAGAGAAAAGATGCACACCCTTCATAAATTGTTAGGTACCAATGAGATTAGATGGAATTAAACCCACAAAAGAGCTTTTTATCTCAAACAATGATATTCTACATTAAAATAAGGACAACATTGTTTCTTTTATCCTAGTGAAGATGAGCTAAGAGAATTCTGAATAAAAACAATGCCAAGTTACTGTATATTAGTAGATAAAATATACAAGATGTGAATTCCGTAAACATTGCCTCTACTACTAGAAGATGACCATGTTGTTAACTTATATACCTCATGACTATTTAATATGATCAAAGAAAATACTAACTGTCCTCCAGACATCTCACCAGGTCATTCTCAGAACAGCTTAGTCTAAAATAAATAAACAACAGCCAACAGCTTAGTTTAAAATAAATAAACAACAGCCAAAATAAACAACTAGCCAAATAAACAAACTATAGTTGTTGATAAAAATGATAATCCATTTCAAATGCATTCCAGAATGGTATTTTAGTTTGTTATGCCAGCAGCCTTTTCACAAGGGTCGGGTTGAGAGAGAAAATACTGTGATCTGAGCAGTCAGGGAAGCTCTATTGCTAATTTTGTATATGTACATGTTTCCTTCCCTTTAAAAAGAAATACTCATTTTTAGAAATAGTACTAATAAGAATATAATGATGGCAATATTCAAAATTCAAATATTATGTTAAAATAATTTTATGAGCTTTAATTTATTGCAATGTAATATTATTTAATTTTGAAACATATGTGGAAAAAAAATGATGTCCAATAGCTGATAGTCATAATTTCAGGTGAATTATTCAAAATGTTTCATTGATAGTGAAATCTGATTTTTTTTTTTTTTAGAATTTTTTTTAAAGATTTTATTTATTTATTCCATGGTGGGGCGGGGGAGTGGAGGGAGGAGCTGAGTGAGAGGGTCAAGAGACTCCACGCTGAGTGTAGAGCCTGACATGGGGCTCGATATTAAGACCCTGAGATCATGACCTGAGCCAAAACCAAGAGTCAGATGCTTAATTGACCAAGTCACCCAGGCGCCCCTTGAAATCTGTTTTCTTTCCACATAGTGATAGCTATTCATTGTTATTAAATGATCAGCATTTTAACATTGTAACAATATGAAATGCTAAATATATAATAGAGGTTACAATATTAAATTTAAAAATATCACAGAATTAGTTTTCTTTAGTTTAAAAATACTTAAGACACTTGTATCTTCTCTTTCACATCATATATATTAATTTTATTTTAATCTCATTTTTGCACATAGTGTTTGTGATTGTATACAAATTAAAATAGAGAAGAACCAGCAGCAAATAAAATAAAATTTATTCCCAAACCCACTGATTGTCTAAAATTGGAGTGTGGTTTAAAATTTTTCCCCAATGATCTTGTAACTCAGTCCTATTTTCTCTCTTCTACCTCTCTCTGTGTCTCTATTCTGGACTTACACTAGCATTCAAAAGTTTAATGTAACGTTTTTAATTATACTATAGTTTGGACAAATTAAAACACACTATTCAAAAAGCTTTGTTACAGATATTGAAGTGTATTTTGTATCATCACATACATTGCTATTGAATAGGTATTCCACCTGCCTATTGTTCCTCAATGTGGATTAAATATAGTTCAATACAGTTTTTACAAGTCTGTGTTGCATGTCATCTGTTGGATCTTTTAAAAATAACATCAGTGAAGGTCTCCGTGTGAAGAGTTTCAGTAGAAATGCGGGAGGCAGATTTCAGTGAATCAAGAGGATTAGAGATCTCCCTGATCCTGTGATTGCTCAGCACGGTTGAGAACGTGTAATATTTTAGTTGAATGTCTTTTTAAAATTATTATGATCCCCCTTTTCTTAAAATTGGCCTATGGCCCATGATTTACACTAAAAAATGTAACTGAGTTTAGCTGGATTTTTAAAAAAATATTTTTATATATAATATGCAAGACTCACAGGTTTTAAATTATTTGTAAGTCTGTCTAGTATATTGAATAATATATATGCCAAATATTTAAACAGTATCAATTTACATGACAAAAACGCATAGTCAGAAACATTTATAGATAACATGTATACATTAATATTTGTATATTAGTATATGTAAAATTCCTAATGGCTTTAATTTTAAAATTATTGTTTTAAAATTTTTTAAATTTAAAAATTAATTGAGTTCAGGTCATGGAACATGTGTATTGTCAGGACTACTTAGGCAAAGGGTGTTGTTCGTGGACTAAACTGTTCATAGGAAATTCAAGGAATAAGTGTCATTTTCAACCCTTTAAGGATTACATTAAAATAATAAAAGATATCTAAGATAAATAAGGTAGCCTCTGTCATAAGAACACATTGCCATTTCTAGATTCAGTAGAGTCATAAATTATATTTTTATTTTTGCCATGTATAAAGTGCCACCGCAGCATATGAGGTAAATGCATATGTTTTAGGGAGGGAGTTTGTATTCTTAATTATGCAAAAAATAAAATTAAATGTTACTTTAAAATTTTTTAAAGGGGACATTGTATTTTATAAACTTGGATTTCATTTGTTAGAAGCTATATTCTGGGATTATCTTATAAAAGAATTCACATCAGAGAAGAGTTAGCATTACCCAGAGGAATGGAAATCAACTAGGAAAGTTGACTCACTAATTATTTAGCAGACTTGAACGAATCAGTATCCGAAAGGATTACTGCCCAAAAGCCTGCCCTGGGGTTGAAGCAGGTGTTGTTTCATCAGAATTCAGCATTACTGCTATTTCAAGGAAGAATTCAAAAAGACAACCCTGGGAAAGAAAGTCCCATCTCTGTGACAGGAAAAGCATGAGTCCTAAGCTAGACTGTATGCTTTCTCCATTTCAATCATTTCCTAGGCTGCGTTCTGCCTCAGATAGATCCCCGACCAACTGCAAAGCTGAATTCTTCGCCTGAAAACGGTGACGGCACCCTCGCAGCAAATAGCAGGCACACAGGTGTTTCAAGGGATCCGCGATATAGCTAGACAGAAGCCAAATTTCAGGTAGAATCACCCGTAAAGGTTATAACTATAAGGCCAAAAGTTGTCTACTAATCTTGCTTTCAAAGGTTTACGGCTCACGGCTACACTGAAGAAACTTCCTCCTTAAAGTGAGTCACCATTAAGTTCCCCTGCAACTGTCTGGGAGACTGTTTCGGTTGGAATTAGAGGGCTGTAATGACTGCATTGCTCATTGCCTCTGTGTGTAACACCTGCAAGTTCTTTAGTCCTTATTATCTCTCAAGCAGTCTCAATGACTTTGAGTATTTTGCTTAGTGAGTAGGAGTAAGGAAAGCAATCTATTGTTCATGATGTTAATTATTACAGATTGTCAATCAATCTTGACAGCAGATTTTTTTTTTCTTGCTATTTTCTGTGGACAAGAGGCTATAGAAACTTTGCTCTGAAAAACAATAAGAAACTTCTGGTCTTGGGGACCACCTCCTTATTTGCATCACAGATGAAACATGTCAAGAAAAGCTAGGTTTGTTGTTTTTGATTAAATAACCACATACTTGCAAGCTAGCCCGTACTTGCTTCCTTGTCTGCTTGAACATGGCCTGTTGGCCCTTTAGCAAATGAATTACGACACACATATCCTGCACTTCAGAGAAACCAGTTTATGTGAATATGGACATAAAGTTAAATGGTGGGGGTGGGGGGATCTGTTGTCACAATAATGAATCTGAGGACTCTCCTGGGCATAACTCTGCTCCCTCTAAGAATCCCAGTTTTTCTTGATGCTTGTAAATATGTTTTTTAAAGATTTTATTTATTTATTTTAGAGACAGTGAGATCATGAATGGGAGGGCCGAGGGAGAGGGAGAGAGAATCCGAAGCAGACTCAGCGCTGAGCACAGAGCCCGACATGGGGCTCGATCTCACAACCCTGAGATCATGACCTGAGCCGAAATCAAGTGTCGACGCTTAACTGACTGTGCCACCACTCAGGCAGGTGCCCCTTGATACTTGTAAATAATTCTGACCAAATGAAAGGTGTGCTCACATCTTCCTTGCTTTTTGTATCTAATTTTACAATCTCTGGTCATTGCGTTTTTATGTATTTAATCACAAAAGTGATTCTACCTATAATAGTGTCCCTGCTTCTGAACTATTCAAGAGTTTTGCCTAATCCCAGGCAGGCAAAGTGACACTGTGCGTTGGCAGCAGATATTTTGTATCACAGATGAGAATTTGACAAAGTTAATTTTAGATGCACCCTAATCTGCAGAAATAACTGGGTTAGGTATCAGCTCATGAACTAAAATCTTGACCTGCTTCTTTTAAGACACACGTCATTTAGGACAGATTCAGGTGTGTGAAAAAGAGAGCCGTGGAAGATCTTAGCTCTTAGATTGTTCACTACAGGGATGCTTTTGATGGAAATAGATATTAGCCAAGAATAGTAGGCAGCTATAATGGCAGAATTTGAGAAAAGAGGCACATCCTAATTGATACTCATCATATTCAGGTATCAAATTTATCTTGTATTTTTTATTTAATTTATAAAACACACTTTCTTTCAGTTAAGAAGCTAGTATTGTCTCCCTCATATAGCAAGAATAATGCCGTAGCTAAAAATCCTAAATCAAATTTCCCAATAAAAAGATAGGAGCTGGTCTCATTCTAAAGTACACAAGAATAGTCAAATACACCAAAACTCTTAATAGCCCAGTTAAAAAAAAAAAAAGAAGATATGGGCAAATTTTAACTAATTTATTACAGTAGTTTGCAGTAGTTAAGGGCTCCCAGAGAGTCTTCTCATTCTTTTGCTAGTCTTCATCTGACCTTTGGAATAGCTGAGTTAGGCTTAGCATGAAAGCAGTTAATCTCCGTACTCTTGTCTCTGTGTGGTTGGCATGAGCAACTGGGGAATGCTTAGTGCGCATGCTATGTACATCCCTGGCCCAAATGATAGGCTTTGATATATAAATTAAAGACTTCTATGACTCCTAAACTATACTGTGACTTTTTAGTGAAACCCTTGAAGGACAATTAGAAGGCAAATATTTATAACTTTTATAAAATATTCTACTGAAATTAGATTTCTGAGCTAACAATAGCTGAAGATTTTCCTTAAATACTTGTGTATTAGTCATGTCTTCCTATGAACCACTGCTGTTTTTTTTTTGTTTTTTGTTTTGGTAGAGAACAATGAACAAGCATATCATCTTAGATTTGATGTGAAGTATACTATCTAAAGTGGTATATGAAAACTTTGGTCCTAAAGGAGAATGAATATATGTCAGCTATACTCCCTGTCTTCTCCCTTTTGCTTTTCCACAAATATGACTGTGTCCACTATTGCAGATAGATGGATTTGTAAAACATATACCATATGCATTATAAATATAAATGAATGAATTCCTTTTAATGAAATTTAAGAGAAAAATTTACATAAACATGGGCTTTGAGTTAATTTTAAAGGCTGTGAAAAACTTCAATAGGCTATGAAAAATTTCTATTGTTACATGGATATGAGTATTTTAGAACTCTCTAAACACATTTTTTAATTAAAAACGATAATGTTTTCATTAAGCACATACAGCAAATAATTTATAGTGTTTTAGGCTATATACCTTTTCTTTTCTCCATGTTTTCCTCAGTAAAAAAAAAAAAAAAAAAAAAAAAACAGTTGAACTGCACCTTGGCTCAAAACTGCCTTCATAATGACAATATAAATAATGTGTTCTGAATCATAATCAAGTACAGTTAGGCTTTATTCAATAACCCAAACAACTAATTATATGCCATGCTAGATAAATCAGTATAAATATAACAGAAGCTAGAAACAGCTGGGTGGATGTCTAGGGATATTGAAGCTTTCTTTTTTTGTAGATAAAATCAGCGTACCATGGACATTTTAACTTTTTTTGAAGAATTGGAGAATCTCTTCATGAGATAGCCTAAATACAATAGATTTCTTTACTTTTTAAAAATAATATACTTGATGATTATATAGTAATATAACTAGAAATTAAGAAAATAAAGAAAAATCTTAAAAATTAATAAAATAATCAACATTTGAAGAAAGATAGCTCCTGTAAGCTTTATGTTTCTCACTTTGGGTTACTTCTGTCCCATAGTATGGCACTTTATTATTTTGTCAACAGTTATATAAATGTTTCTTTTCTTGACTCTTTTTCTTATTTGCTTGATCACTGTCTCTGCCAGAAAGTTGGTTTGCGGTTTATTAACCCTGTATGCAGACCCTTTTAAAGTCTTGTTTGGAACATCCATGTTTTGAATTAATAGGCATTTAAGTGGACATTTTTTTAACTACAAGAAAAATAACGTTAACACAATTAGTTACTCCCCATTTTGAAATGTCCTTCTTCCTTGGATTAAATTAATTTCTCTATATTTCACATTTTCATTTCCTGATTCTATTCTATAGGCCCGGAATGGAATAGTCACATCTCTCGGTGCCACGAGTTAATGAGTAAAGAAGGCATAGATATAGGAAATAGTAGCTTGGGTTTAAAGTGAGGACGCAATACCCAAGGAAGAAATTGTTCCAGACTCAGAGTACATCCTTCACCCAGAGGGTTCGGAAGCTCCTTCCATTTATTGCTGGATAGAAATGCAAACCCAGTGTTACCAGATCTATTTTTTAAGCCAAAGAGAATAGTAGATTTTAAGGGAAATTCTCTTGAAAAATATTGTCAGTTAAATTAATTTTAAAAACATAATTTGTGGGACAGCACTTTTCAATTTAAAAATAAAACTTAATATGAAAAGCAGATATGACCCATAGACCAAAAATTTCCAGTTTGTGATGTATGCCACGTCACCTTCAGCCATGTTCTTAATGAGCAATCATTTTGCATATTTCACAAATTTATATTTTCAAATGATAATTTAAAACTCGGGACAAATTTATCGCCCAGTTGAAATCTCACTAGGTAGTCACTATGTCATTGTCACCTCTATATGGCCATAATTACTTCTTTTTTTCCCTAAAGATTTTATTTATTTATTTATTTATTTATTTATTTATTTATTTGAGAGAGAGAGAAAGAATATGGGGGGGGTGGGGCAGAGGGAGAAGCAGACTCCCAGCTGAGCAGGGAGCCTGATGCGGGTCTGACCTGAGCCGAAGGTAGACACTCAACCAACTGAGCCACCCAGATGTCCCATGTCTTTGAATTTCTTTTTTTCTTTTTTTTTTTTTAAAGATTTTATTTATTTATTTGAGAGAGAGGATGAGAGAGAGAGCATGAGAGGTGTGAGGGTCAGAGGGAGAAGCAGACTCCCTACTGAGCAGGGAGCCTGATGTGGGACTCGATCCAGGGACTCCAGGATCATGACCTGAGCCGAAGGCAGTCGCTTAACCAACTGAGCCACCCAGGCGCCCCATGTCTTTGAATTTCTTAAATTTTTTTTTTTTAGTACTTAGAGAAATTTTCACTTTTATTTTAATGGTTACCTTTGTGTTCATATTTTTTGAAAGATTTATTTATTTATTTATTTAGAGAGAGCATGAGCAGGGGGTGGGTCAGAGGGAGAGGGAGAGAGAGAATCCCAAGCAGACTCCCGTCTGGGTGCAGAGTTCGACATGGGGCTCCATCTCATGACCCTGAGCTCATGATTGAAGCCGAAATCAAGAGTTGGTTGAGCATCTGACTCTTGGTTTCAGCTCAGGTCATGATCTCAGGGTCATGAGATGGAGCCCCACATCATGTCCGGCTCTGAGCTCAGCCTGAGGTCTGCTTAGATTCTCTCCCTCTGCCCCTCCACCTTCTCAAGCTCCCTCTCAAACAAATAAAATCTTAACAACAACAAAAAAAAGTATTTCCTTACTTAACATTATACTATCATTTTTGTTGGTTTTATACATCTTTTACTAGCATTTATTACATTTCGATCAATAATCTTATTTTAATTTCTTCTTTTTCTACCTATTCTCTCCCAATTTTTCTAGTAGCATCTTTCTACTTTGTCAGACACCATAATGGTTACATATAATCATTTAACCCATTACTCCACTCTTGTGGTAGCCTTAGCTCAACAATTAAACACAAAATGATCAAAGTCATTCTTTTTGCCAAAGTTTTCATTGTCATCTTCTGATTGGTGAGGTTCATCCTGTATGGATTCCTCAGAAAGAAGATATCACTGTTCTTCAATGTTCTTCAAAATACAGCATTATTTTTATATCACTTTGAGACTTAAAGAAAAGCTTAGTTGGATATAGAGTCCCCGCTCCACACAGTTTTTTCCCTTAATTTCTTGAAAATGCTGCTCCACTGTTGTCATACTTTGTCCTTTCTGAAAGTAGAATAAGAGGTGGAAATCTTCACTTTTGAATCTCTGTAGAGGAAAAGTTCTGGTATTATTGGTTTTCTCTATTTCTCCCAAATTCTTCACTTCTTCCTGTCAATTTCTTCCTTCTTAATCTCTCTATCCCTCATTTCCCTTCCCTGTGAAATGGGAATAATTAATTGTATCAACTTCACTGGGTCAGTATAATTATAAATGAGATTATGCATGGAAACTGATCTGCAAATGTCAGGGATATCTTAACTCAATACATGTATGCTATTAATATAATATAATTACATATATATTTCAACTATTAACTATCAACTATTAACAATAATTTATTAGGAATAAAAACCTATAGCTCAAAGCATTTTATATCTCAGCATTTTAACTTGCTTCATTTTAGCTTTTACAAACATGGCCTTTTCAAATTAGGAAAATTCAGGTAGGAAAAAATTCCATGTAGTTGTATAAAAAGCTCACACTGTGGTCTAACAGAAAGGTGCACCATAAGATCTTCAAGGGCATAGATTTTATTTTATAGTGTATTAATTTTCATGGTGACATGGAAAATAAATCTAAGGTTGCAAAAGATTGTGATTACAAAACAGCTGTAACTACTGTCATTTACTACCTAGT
Source organism: Halichoerus grypus (assembly GCF_964656455.1). Taxonomy (NCBI): domain Eukaryota; kingdom Metazoa; phylum Chordata; class Mammalia; order Carnivora; family Phocidae; genus Halichoerus; species Halichoerus grypus. The sequence continues at coordinate 114,841,221 of NC_135714.1, forward strand.
AAATGATCACAAATTTAGTTTAAATATCATGATCATTTCATGGGTGACACAAGATAAAAAAGAATATAAAATTTTTACTCTGAAATCATCTATACATACCTATAAATAAAATTTTATGTCTAGCCAACGAATGCATTTTCATTATTCTCAAAGTATATATGAACAGTGATCATATATTTATGAACGTTTTCACAAGAATTTAATATGATAATTTTGCATGTATTCCTTCAATCTAAAACGCTTGAAAACTATTATATAGACAATATTCATAGCACTACTTACTCACTGCTTTACTCAGTTGTAGGATTTAACTACATACATTATTTTAATTATTTATAATATGTAATCTCAAAATAAAATAAGAGTGTTTATTTTGTGTCTACTATATGTTTAGACTTGTGCTTTATCCTAGAAGAATTTGTAATCAACCTTGGGACAAGTCACATATTTGTGGAGATACTTATGTAGTTAATATAAACAATACACGTTTAGGTTCGAAAATGAAACGAACAGCATGTGTATACAAAAGCTTACTTTTCTGTGCTGTGGTTAAGTAATAGTGAAATAAAGAGTTCTCTGACTGCCTGAACAACTAGAGCTCTTTCCTAATTATAGTATTTCATTAAATACCAAGCATATAAAAATAACAAGATGATAGACATTTAAACCAACAAAGATTTCTTAACTTCAAAAATTATGTAGTAGTTGCATTTAGTTTATGAGTCCAGGAGTTTGGTAAAACTGCTGATTTCATTTTCATATTTCAAATCTAGAGAAACTTTATTCAAAGAAGGTTGGGGAACTGGCTAAATCTCTTGAACATCTGTGATCTATAGATTAAAAAATAGACTTATTTTTTTGCTCAGTATATTTTAGTGAATTAAAAAGGTGATAAATGCAAATGGCTCTAATTCACTTTAGATAGCTAAACAGCTGATTTTATATGCTGGAACAAAAGGTATAAAAGGAACCTATTTTAAGCTCATGCTAATTTGATTGACTTATTACATTATTTCTTCCTACTAATTTTAACTCTTGATTATCTACTTTCTTTATGGCACCATTGCACATTTTATATAATAACATTCATTCATACTCCCATTTAAGTAACAAATTGTCATGGATTACTTGCTAACAATCCAGCAGACCTTGAAATAGACATTGAGTCTTTCAGTCAGGATTTTATAGATCAGTTTAGTTATTGTAGGAGCCAAAGCGGCTGATAATCATTTTTTTTTTAATTTATTTTATTTTTCCCTCACATAGAAATGTTAAATTTTATTTATTCAGGAATAAAAAGTAAAAATATTCTATTTAATTGAAGTGGTGATGATAAATGTATATTGAAATTTCCTTCCTTTTTAACTAGATTAATTGAATTTTGTACAAACTCTGAAAAAAATTTCCAGCCCAGGTCCAGCCTTGAGGGCAAGAATATAGCTGATAACTATCATTCTCAAGGACAGAATTCAATGGGGCAGTTCAGTTCTTTTCTGCCTACTGTGAGGTCATGAAAAAACAAAGAGAGATCCATTTGTTGATGGGGGAAGCAACCACTGACAGGCATGGAATCTTAAATGAGCATATTGAAGCAACTGACCCTCTCTTTCCCTGTAACTACATCAAACTGCCTCCATTCTCTTCAAACCTTCCCCATTGCTAATTTTCTATCTCCACACTACCTATAACTTATGAGAAACAAAGGGAAAATAAAGGCCAACCAAAGTCACTCTTTAAAAAGTCCTTTAAAAAAGAATGCCACATGAAGGGAAAGAGATATGCACACAGGGAAGACAAGGAAAAGACATGGATACCAGAGGCAAGGGAGATGGGGGAGAGAAGCCTGAAACAATCCTTCCATTTCAGCCTTCCGAAGGAATCAGCCCTGCCAACACGTGGATCTTGGACTTCTAGCTTCCACACTGTAGAAAATACATCTCTGTTGTTTATGCCAACAATGTGTGGTACTCTGTTATGGTAGTCTTAGCAGATGAATACAGGTTCCATGCCCTACCCTTTCTTTGGCTTATATTTTGAACACAGTAATTTGGAATGTTCTGCAGTCCAGTCATTTAAACTATTCTCCATCTGCTCTGCCACCAACCTAAACAGAGTCCTTATCATATTTCTCACAAATACTGTGACCTCCTATTCATATGTTTACATCTATTTTCTTTTAAAGATTTTATTTATTTATTTGACAGAGAGACAGCAAGAGAGGGAACACAAGCAGGGGGAGTAGGAGAGGGAGAAGCAGGCTTCCCGCGGAGCAGGGACCCCGATGCGGGGCTTGATCCCAGGACCCTGGGATCATGACCTGAGCCCCAGGCAGATACTTAATGACTGAGCCACCCAGGCGCCCACATCTATTTTTGCACTTTTACAGAGTTTCTAAGATTTTTAAACTGATCTTTTAAAAATTCAGCTCCTATTAAATTATGTTCCTGATTAAAGTTTTTGTTTGTTTGTTTTTTGGTTTTTTGTTTTGTTTTGTTTTGTTTTGTTTGTTTGTTTTTGGTAAATGCTCACTGTCTTAAGGTTAGAATCCAAAAGTCATGGTTTTCAAGGATGGCTTTGAAGTCATCACTGCTACCTACTTCTCTGGTATCACCTCTTATCACTTTCCCCTTGATTTCTTTGCTTCAGTGATTCTGGTCTTTCTTCAGTTCCCCAGATGTGTTAAAATCTCTCTCAACATGCTTAAATATTTTACTGGTATTTTAGTAAGTAAAAAAGTTTGAGACAATGGTGCTTATTGAACACTTGTCTACTTTTCTATGCCATAAATTCCCTGAGACCATGTCTGCATTGTTGCAGATTGATTTACCATTAGCATCTAGAAAAGTTTGACATGAGGAAGTACTCTGTGTATTAATTAAATTAATTACTTAATTAAATGACTGGATAAATGAATTTGGGCTAAGACTCCCATAAATTTGGTCCCTAAACTTAAAGAGTAAGGACAATAAATTTGTTGCAGTATCTGCCATTCTTTTAAAGAAATTACCCATTATTAAGCACGTGCTCCCACTTCAGCATCCTGTCTTGATACTCCTTACTAATCATTTTTCAGTTCCTTCTAAATAATTGCAGTGCTTTTGTTTAGCTTATCATAGCTGTCTTCAAGCTGCATTACTTGTAATGGTGAGGAACTCAAGCTTTGGCATCAAAATGTTTGAGTCCAAATATAGGCTCTGGCATTTACTGTTTGACTTGTGTTGGGAAAAGTAGTTATTGGGAACAATGACAATAGCACTATTTTCCTCATAAATGCAGCGAACTTCCTTTTGGGATTTTGTTTGTTTATTTGTTTGTTTGGCACCGTCCCTGTTTTCACTGTTGTCCTGGCATGCCATTAAACATAGTATTAAGCCAGCATTTCACAATTTTCATGAATTTTAAAAATTATTAATAATGGCATTTAAATAGCCAACGTGGATATGGTATACCTCCTTTCTTCCAGTTTCCATATCGTATTTTCTAGTAGCATACAAGAAGGATATGCATATGGTTTCATGTTAACTAGTATTTGTAGCTGAAGGATGTGTATTGATAAAGCATCACCTCCCTTTTCCAAATAAAGACAACTAACACCTGTCTTTCTTTCTTTTTTTAATTTTAATTTTTGTATTAACATATAATGTATTATTTGTTTCAGGGGTACAGGTCTGTGATTCATCAGTCTTACACAATTCACAGCACTCACCCATAGCACGTATCCTCCCCAATGTCTATCACCCAGCCACTCCATCCCTCCCACCCCCTCCACTCCAGCAACCCTCAGTTTGTTTCCTGAGATTAAGAGTCTCTCATAATTTGTCCCCCTCTCTGGTTTCGTCTTGTTTCATTCCGCCCCCCTTCCCCTAACACCTGTCTTCCAAGAACAGCAGGTTTAGTGTTTACCAGAAATGAACTGTGCTTATAGGAAATCCCCTAGAAGCATATTCCTTCCTATCTTGAGTGATGGAGGGAGAAGTAGTCCATGCTGCTGGCCCTAGGATTCCTAGCCAGTTGTACTATGTATTCTGTCGCCAAGCCTCATAGCTGACCTCAAACTATGATGTGAATAAATATGAAGATTTACAGGTTAAAAGTTCATGAAATATTCTCAGAATGTAAAGGCTAAGCAGTCTTCCATCAATGGAGGGAGTAGCCTGCACACTTACCACTGCGTTCAGTCATTTATTGAATAGTAAATCTATTGCTATTTATTCATTTTACTATTGGATAAGTGATATTTTTTTATTGTTAAATAAAAATCCTTTCAGAAGCAATGAGCTCTAAAAACAAATAAAAAAGGAAGTTCATGCTTGATTAACAGTAAATTATGGGGCTTTTCTTCAGGAAGTTTATGATGAATGAATAATTTCCACAAAACGTTTGTAGACATTTGACATCTATTGTGGGAGTAGTAGTGATATCACTGACCCAATCAGTGATATTAAGAAGAAGAGTCTGCAAAGAAGCAGTTGCTTTTATAAGACTGTGCTTAAAATGATAAAACTCACTTAGGAGCAGGATGTGCATTTACAAATCACTCTGTGAAGTGTAACTTGACATTTAAATTAAAAATTGCTGCTCCTCAAAATTAATTTTCCTTATTTTAATTCCAAGTTTTCTTGTACAGGTAAGTAAAGGTGTAAGAGGTATTTTTAATGTGTTGGCTTCATTAGCAGAAGAAAAAAATTGTAAATAGTAAAATAATGCCAGTTTTATAACAGTGCCATCAGATCTTTCAAATGAAGAATAAGTTAATTTCCATCATCAGTTGATATTTCATCCAACTTATGGGTTCACAGTCTGACCCTACTTTTGATGTCTGATCACTGACAGCTTTCAAGTTGTACCCTTCCCAGTTTCTCTGTTGCTCCACACTTGGGCAAAAGCATAAAAAAGCCCCATATTCCCTCCTCTTGCCCTGGCGGGAAGTTCAAACCATTCACAATGTTTATCCCAGTCAGTAAGTAACCCCTCACCCACCACCTTATAAGGACAATACAAACCAGAGCCACTCCAGCCCTCCCTTTACTTAAACCATTTTGGTACCTTCTTAGGAACCTGCCATACTCTCTCCAGAAAGTCTCATATGCACAGTAAATCTTTAAATACTCTGTTGGGTGTGTGTGTTGTCATCAGTCTCATCATCTAAACCGAATTTTGAGTTCAGTCTGTCAAAACGAACACGCCAAATGCTATTATAAATTTACATAAAGATGAAGTTTTGTTTTCACTGATATTACAAATAAAAAGTTTGAGGAAGAATTATTTTGGTAAAAGTAATATTTCTACAAATTTAGAAACCTATGGGGCAGGGTTCTTCAGAGAAAGAGAGCCAGTAGGATCTCTCTCTCTCTCTCTCTCTATATATATACATATATACATATATACATATATCTCTCTCTATATATATATATAGAGAGAGAGACTTATTATAAAGAGTTGGCTCACATGATTACGGAAACTAGCCAATCGAAATCTGTAGGGCTAATTTGTGCACTGATAAGCTGGAGACCCAGAAATTTCAATGGTGCAGATGAAGTCTGAAGTCAGTCTGCTGGAGAATTCCCTCTTTCAGGTTTTTTGGTTCTTTTTTTTTTTTTTTTTTTTTTTTTGAAAGATTTTTTATTTATTTATTTGAGAGAGAGAGAATGAGAGAGAGAGCACATGAGAGGGGGGAGGGTCAGAGGGAGAAGCAGGCTCTCTGCTGAGCAGGGAGTCCGATGCGGGACTCGATCCAGGGACTCCAGGATCATGACCTGAGCCGAAGGCAGTCGCTTAACCAACTGAGCCACCCAGGCGCCCCAGGTTTTTTGGTTCTATTTAAGCCTTTAATTTGATTGGATGAGGCCAACCCATATCATAAAGGGCCATTTACTTTGCCCAAAGTTCACCTATTTAAATGTTAATAACATCCAAAAACACTGTCCAAATTCACTCATAAAAATAACCATCACAGAGTGGAAATATAATTGGCATTGCTTGTAGTGAATATATAAACTGTAATTATTTCCCCCAGTGCTATGATATGCTAATTGGCATGTATGGATGTATATTTTTGTAAATATATATATATATATATATACAATTTGGTAAATATATGTGTGTGTATTATAATAGCTGAATTACAAAATTTGTGAAACAGTTGTTGGAAAACTCATACTTCAGCCTAGAGTAAAAGATTTCTCTCTTTATTTCTGATAATATGATTTCAGAAACACTTGAGTCTCTGAAGAACTTCTTGTAAATCACCCCAGGTGTCCCACAATGATATTGACATTTTAAATAAATGAACATATTAAATTTTGTTTGTATTTGTTCAAAAACAAATGCAAATCTACAGTCAAAAATATTGTACAAATAAAATGACAAAAAAACCTTGAAGATTCTAGTGAGCTGCTAGTATTCAAAGTTTGCAAAAATAAAAGACCTCTTCCATGATCCCATAAACTGAACCTGGTACTCATTATGGTTGGTCCCTGACATCCTCCATGATTGTTCTATAACATACTACAGGAATTGAAAACTTAGACTGTGAGTACTTCAACACTGTATGAAGATTTAATTTTTAAATCATGTACTTGTAATTTGAAATAAAAAATTGTGGGAAAAATCCTGAAATTTCTGTATTCTATACCAAAGGGAAACAAAATTACAAAGACGAAAATCTAGCCTCAGCGGCATAAAAACTTGGCCAACCATTCATGGGTTTTGTCTTGCAAAATATTTGTGGAAAATAGTTACTCAGAATGATGACATTAAACCGATACCCGTGAAAATATCCTACAGATGAATCAATTGAAGATGTCAATATCTCACATTTATTAACCATAAAAAACACTTGATGAATATTAAAAATTAAAAATAACATGCTATTGAAGATATTTTTTCTGAGAAATAACCCATGAATTTTGGGTTATTTACATAGCTAGCCCTTTACTTTCTAAACTCCAGATAGTTGACATAGATATGTCTTAAAATTATGTAATTTTTAAAAGAACATATATGTGATCAGTGAATAGATTTCACTGGATAGATGAACCTATAGAATAATTCTAATTAAATCTACTTTCAAAAATAAAATCCTTTATATGAAAACAAATGACGTACACATTCACATCTTTGCCTTATTGACTTTCATGCATCACGGAAGCCTCACTTCAAAGAGCATATTAATGCCCTATGGGATCTCATCCATGATCTCATAAGCTGGACAATGCCCTCTCCATACCTCCTTTCCTGCTCCTTACTGCAGAGGAATTCACTCTTCTGTTTCTCACTTCGTTACATCAGGAATCATTCAAAGTCAAACATCTAAATTCATAACACTTCAAGTCATATTGTAGGCATTCAATGTGTGCTTTTTGAATTGATCTGAATAATTTAGGTGGGAGTAATTTTGTTTTGCTGGAATATGAATGATAGAAATGAATATGTCCAAGATTTGAAAAACAGAAGATCCTTGCCTACTAAAGCAATGTCCCTAAAAAAATGATCTGTTTCTGGTAAATGCCATTAGTGGCATGTAATGAATAATAAACAATTTCATTGGCATAAGGATAACTCAAAGATAGCCCATCCCCATTGCTAGTAATGAAAGAAGGTCATTATTTGTCTTATATAAAGACCACTGAATATCCACAATGTATCCACAATAGTTTCTTTTTGTTGTTGTTGTTGTTGTTTTATTTTTTTTATTTTTTTAAAGATTTTATTTATTTATTTGACAGAGAGAGAGACAGCGAGAGAGGGAACACAAGCAGGGGGAGTGGGAGAGGGAGAAGCAGGCTTCCTGTGGAGCAGGGAGCCCGATGTGGGGCTCGATCCCAGGACCCTGGGATCATGACCTGAGCCCAAGGCAGACGCTTAATGACTGAGCCACCCAGGTGCCCCCACAATAGTTTCTCCTCACCATTGTCAGTGTGTTTCTTCAGCCCAAAGGGCTCAAGCTTCATGCCCTGCTTCAGTGTCTATCCTGACAGCCATGGCCTACTCCCTCCTGTTGGCTACACCAGCTGATTGTAGGGAACAAGAACACTGGACCCACAACTATAACTGCTGGATCTTCCTTGCAGGCTGTAGCTGAATCCTAAAACCTGAATTCTTTATTTCACAAAACGTTAACTCCACAGCATTCTATCATATTATCCTCCAACTGTCACTCCGGCAAGAATGACCATTTTTTTTCCCCCAGAGCTATTCAATGCAAGTGATTTACACCATCTCAGTGATACAACCATAAAAAAAAATGAGTTTGTTATAATGAAATATCATTTCAATTGAGTGAAATAGCAATTTTAGTTTATTATATCATGGTCTATATAAACCCAGTTTAAAACACGCAATGACTTTATGGCTCAAAGTCCTTTGCAGATTTAAAGACACATGATGAGTCTTTAACCAGATTAATAATAATATTCAAATGTTGATAGTGGATATAGTTTTAGAGAAAATTTATGATAGGCTTGTTCCTACTGGAAAACAGCTTCAATTGGAGGTCCTGAGAAAAGACAATCAATAATATATTTCTAAATGAATGCTACCACTATATGCATATATATTACTATGTGTGCATATATTAATGATTTATACATTGAAAAATATGGAATTAAAAGTTTGTGACTTGAGGAATCACACATAAAATAGCTGCATCAAACATTATAATTTAAAGTTTTATGCTTAACAATGAGCTTAGACAATAGACCATTATTTCTTTGGTTTGTAGAATTAAAATATTATTTAAGATGGTTACCAAGGATATAGGACCTCTCTAAAACACATCGTGTGCTCCCAAATCTGTGATACACTGTCCTTTTCACCCTTTTGAGTATGATTAGAGATGCAGAGGAGGAATATTGCTTTGTTTTTTTTTTTTTTTTACTAGAATTTATAAAAAGGCATTTTCTGTTTGGGAGACCCCAGCTGATTTGACTTATAATATCCTATGGCCTAAATAATGATTTGATTGTAACATATCAAGGGGTATACTATGATATATAATTGAGTCGCAAATAATAGATGTTATTCCATTTGTAGTACATTCAAAGAAATCAAAACACTATAATGCTTGAGGGGTATTTCCTCTGAACAGCAAATCTTCAGTTTATCTATCTGTACATGTGTTCTGAATACTAAGCCCTCTAATACCAATGTAGAATTAAGTAAGAATACAAATGGGATAGAATTAAATAATTTTTATTGGCAAATACTTACATGACTATAAAGTATACAAAGTCTTTAACGATGTTGTAGATAAACCTGAGCCATTTAAAGTATCTATCAGGTATGGAGTGCCTACTATGTATGCAGTTTATGGGAATAACTTTAATTTCATTTATTACCTTTTTTAATCCTTAGAGCAAGCATACCAGGTAGAAATTATTATCTTATTTTATAGTTGTGAACACTTAAGTGTTGAAGCTGGCATTCAAACACACATGTATGATTCAAATTATTATGCTGTTAACCTCCGTGACATAATACCCTACATCAGGATTCCTGCCCTTATGAAAGATGTAACAAGAATACGGCTAGCTAATAATCAAATCTGGTTTGAATTTAGTAGTATTTATGTTTAAAAATCTAATTTTACGCCATCAGTTTATTTCTTCCTTCTTAAATAAAGTTAAAATTTGTGAATTTGTGCAATTAAATCTCTTATTACTGGATGTCTTATGTAGAATAAATAATTCTGGAACGTAATAACTCACTTAATTTTCTAAAAGTAATTGGCTTTGATAGTTGATTACTTATATACACGCATGCAAATTCTTATGTGCAAATTGGGCATGCAGGTATAAACATTTTCTCCCAGGCACAATAACTTTTTTCTCCAAACTGACTTTCCTAAACCTGTGAATATAACTATTAGTTTAAATATACAACATAAATTACTATGTTGTTAGTTTTGTGAGAGACACTAGTTTCCAATGTCAAAAATTAAGGCCTTAAGAGCTGCCGCAATTAAAAAAGCCACCTATAAAACAAGGACTATCTTTAAATAAAGGAATATCATCATGTTCTCTTTCAAAGATTATTTGAATTGCTAGGCCAAAATAATATGATGGTAGAAAGTGATGAAAAACTAAAAGACAGAGGGCAAATCTGCTTTTAGATACTATCCCTTAATAGTAGGGATAATATCATCAGTAGGGAGATCTTATTAATAAATAAATGAATTTAGAAGATCCAATGCATAAAGTGAAATTCAAATACTATTTTTTTTTACATTGTAAAGTGGCATACATATTCTTATAAAAATTACCAAGAAAAAAAAAATTACCAAGATTACGAAGGTAAAAATATCTCTAATTTAAATGAAAAAAACAAAAACAAGATGCCACAATATTTATATTGTTTCATACCTCTTGTTTCAAAATATGGGAAACATAGTTGAAAAAACAAACATGATATTACTAGCAATAGTTAATTATGAATAACTATTAATTAATTAACTATTAATAATTAAGTGAAAATGGTCCGAAGAGAATTTTTTATTTTATAAATTCTTGTATTTTTGAACTTGATGCTATGTGTAGCATTATCTGTGTAAGGAAAACTACTGACATTTAATTTTTTTTAGTGGTTTAATATATTAAAGATCACTGGAACTTACAGGAAAATGATATATTTAAAAATACATTTGGAGGAGTTTGTATTTAGCAAAGATGTCATTAACGTGAATTTGAGGTAATTGCAAGGTAAGTATCTGAGTAGTCCATTAGCTCCATCCCTGCTGAGAATTGAAATCCTAATAAGAAATCAATTTGATGACTTTTAAAAATGATCCTAAATACATAAAATCCCTAAAATTTACTCATGTATTCAAAAATATATTAGGGCTTTTAACACTACCTACCTGGTGAAGTAAAAATTCTAGGCACTTGGTTTGCTATTTTAACTGGCAGTTACAAATTGTATTGTAACTGGAGAATATAAATATTCTGGATATGTTTAGGAAAGTGACTTAAGGATTACAGCAACAACAACAAATGAAGGGAAAAAAAAAAATCCCTACTGTTTGAAATAATGATTCTAGGTAAAAGCAAAGGTAATACCACAGTGACTTAAAAACATTATGCCTATACTTTTCATATCTCCCTACTGTTTCTACTACCATTGTATCTCTAGCTTTATTGTAATCTAATTTGTGTCCATATCAATTCCTGTACCTTTATATTTATCTACACTGATTTTCAACTTAAGGTAAGTTTGTGTATGTATGGGAAGTGGTTTAAAGGTCACCCAATCTTGCACGCATCTGTTCTTGTATAATTGGTAGGTTAATATATAAATTATCATAAAATGAACTTATTTTCAAACCAAAAGTTTAAGGTTGTAACAAATAAGAAAGCATACAGGGATATAGGAAGAGAGAATATTTAACTACTAGGTCTATTCTATATTTTCCTGAAGAATTGTTCCCTGTGACTATTATTTATTTTATAGCACAGCATCTGCTTAAGGATCTTTTCAAAATGTTCTAATCAATAGAACCAAAAGTAATAAGCTTGATTACTTTGAAGTTAATGAAGCTCAAGATTTGGTCTTATAATATGCTTTTATGATTACTTTTTTCATGAAATTTGCAAAAGTAAAATAATTTTAACAGCAAATGAATAAGATTATTGTCTCTTTACACTCTAACTTCCTGTCCATCACACTCCTCCTGGTGTCTGATAGCATTGCATTAGCTACTGGCATTTAGGGTATTAAGAGAAAGTTGAGTGTAAATTGTTGGTATGGGATTTTAGTTATGTATTTATATGATTCGCATAGCCATGTATGGGCATCTACCTAATACCCACACAATTTGATGCTGTGCACAGCAGAAAAGTTTTAACATTCCTAGGACCTTTGGCCATCCCAGCCATGAGCACTCCTGAACCCTCACACCCTTCTAAACAGACCAAGATAGAGGAAAGTCTGATTGATTTTTCTGTTATCGTGTCCCGTAAAGAGACAATCAAAGTTAATACAGACAAAGGTATTATGCTATTTCTGGATATTTTTGAAGTTTGTGGTAGTCATCTGCTTTTTAAAATTTAAAAATTACTGTAATTTACTTTCACATTGCAGTTTAAAAAGGTATTTTCATACTTGATTTTAATGTATAATTCTGTGTTCTTTTTTTTTTTTTTAAAGATTTTATTTATTTATATGACAGAGACACAGCGAGAGAGGGAACACAAGCAGGGTGAGTGGGAGAGGGAGAGGCAGGCCTCCCGCCGAGCAGGGAGCCCGATGCGGGGCTGGATCCCAGGACCCTGGGATCATGACCTGAGCTGAAGGCAGACGCTTAACGACTGAGCCACCCAGGCGCCCCTAATTCTGTGTTCTTAAAGAAAGCTATTTAAGCTATCCCTTCAAGTTGTGTAAGTTTTCCTGCCTAAACTGGAAAACATAGATTGTGTTCCTGATTGTAATTCCAAATCCTTATCACCACCCTTCATTGAACTTGTTCAGGTATCCCGATGTCCCCATTTGTGGAACAGGATAATGAAATTGCCATCTTGAGGAATAATTCCGTTTTTCATAACATTTCAAATGTGGCTTAGGCCCAGTCAAGGAAATTTGGAAGCTAATATACCCGCAGGAATTTATGTAACCTACCAGGAATATATTCTAATCTAAAATGTCTGAACCATCTTAGCCGTGGAGTAGAGAAACAATTTACACTTACTTCCCTGGTGTTTTCCTCTTTTTAAATGATTCATTTTCTAGATCAAGGCACTAGACTCTAAGAGTAACAGAATTATTAATTATATTCATGGATTATAGCAAGGGAAATAAAAAGAAAAGTGAATACTACTTTAAAATATACATTCCATGGGGCGCCTGGGTGGCTCAGTCGTTAAGCGTCTGCCTTCCCGGGATCCTGGGATCGAGCCCCGCATCGGGCTCCCTGCTCTGCAGAAAGCCTGCTTCTCCCTCTCCACTCTCCCTGCTTGTGTTCTCTCTCTCTCTGTCTCTCTCTCTGTCAAATAAATAAATAAAATCTTAAAAAATATATATATATAAAATATACATTCCATAATGTATTCAATTTAATAAAAATGAATTCCCAATTTTATGATTTGATTGTTTTTCAAGTTAATTATTCAGGATAAAAAAATAATCTCTCTCTCTCTCTATTTTTTTTTTTTTACATCTTTAGCCACAATCTCTAAAAAGAGTAATTAAAATTCATCATTGCTCTATTTCTCCTTGAAAGATAAATCTTCAAAGGTCCTAGAAATAATTATATAATTTGAAAATCTCTTCAGAACATCAGATTTTCCCTTTCCTTATGAATTTCTGTGTCAAATAGATTAAGCTTTTCCATTTTCTCCCCCGAAAGCTGATCTAAATTTCCAGAGAGAACAGTCTCTTCCTTATGGTTTTTCACATTGACTAGGGACTTTTCCCCAAGGCATGATCTTTTTTCTACCGGGAAATCTCACAGAATTTTTTTCTAATCAGAAATTGTGAGTTGAGTTTCCTCTGTGAGAGGAAAAGTGATATGGTAGCCCCGAGGGAAATACTAGTTCTAAGTTTTTTATCTTTTTCTGTTAAAACATATCTATTCATTCAAGGAAGTTTCAAAATTGAAGTATTGTTATTAATAAATAAATACCACAGAATGAAACTGAGATTAGGTGATGATATAATCGGTTTGATCATCAGGGATATGAATGAGTATTTTGGCCTATAAGCGATCAGTTTGTCTTCATCTATAAACGAGATAGTTACAGATTACACTTAGTTTGTTCTGCATAGATTCAGCCTCAGTTAAAATGAGGACTTCCCAATTAATTTGCATACCTTCGAGAAGCTATAATATACACAGGAATTTATATAACTCCTACAAAAGTGTATGCTAATTTGTATTCTAAAGATTATTAAACCATTTTAGCCATTAAACTGTATTGTGGGCCAATGCTGCATGTAAGTTTTAGATAAGATGAAAAAAAAATATTCTAAATATTTAGAATATTTAGAATTTAGAAATAGATATTCCAAAAGATGTATTATTTAATCAGTATCTTGCTATTATTTAAAATTAGCCTGATTTTTAATTTTTGTTATTGAGATATTTTGTTTATTTGAACGTAGCATTGATTTTGGAAAATATATCAAGCTCCTATAATATATCTTTTAAAACTTTTAAAAATAGGGTGCCTGGGTGGCTCAGATGGTTAAGCGTCTGCCTTCGGCTCAGGTCATGATCCCAGGGTCCTGGGATCGAGTCCCGCATCGGGCTCTCTGCTCCTTGGGAGCCTGCTTCTCCCTCTGCATCTCTCTCTCTCTGTCTCTCATGAATAAATAAATAAAATCTTAAAAAAAAAAAAAAAACTTTTAAAAACATAAAACACAATAAAAAAGAAAGGAAGGCATGTAAATACATATACTTTCTATCCAAGAAGGAAGTTGACATTAAAGGTAGAAATGTCCTATCCAAAGTTGTTCTAACATATACCAAAAACCTATAAATTGGTAGTTGCCAAAGAGTTTGTTTTTAATAATGACAGAAACCTAAAACCCTAAATTTTTAACTTTTCATAACCAAATCTGTTTTTAATTGGTCATATTGTTTTAATTTTGGCACATATTCATTTCTAAATTTTAAATTTAATTTTAAATTTCACATATTTGATATTGTTTAAATATAGGATTTTGTTTTCTATTTCTAATTAATTTCCAGCTTTGCTTTTGTTTTTGTTTGTAGCCAAACACCTATTTTCCCAGTTCTATTAATCATAACAGCCGCTGTATATTGCTTTACAACTTCTTCCAAGCTTATGGAGTTATAAAACACAAATTTTCAGGTGTATAGAATTTTTTGTGTGTGCATTATCAAGAAAATAGAGAAAAATAAAAGATTATAATATACACATTAAGATGTAAATGCATATTCAGCAATTTACTTCATCATTTCTTCCAAATAATTTTATATCATGGATATATGGATATCTATTAGAGACGATAACTACAAATGCAACCTATTTTATTCAATATTGGTATAATATTTCAAAACCTATTCAAATATTTTAGTATTACCAAACTTTCAAGTGGTTTCCAACATTTCCCAAATACAAAACTGTGGTGGCAGACATTATTTTACATATAGCCTAAGTAATGCTGCTTTTAATTCCACTAGCTTGATTCCTAGAAGAAGGAATGCAAGATTTGAGAATAGTTTCCATTTGTACAGGTGTTAACAGATTATTTTCTCAAAAAACTGTAGCAATTCACAGCTCCTACAAAAAAAAAATGCATTTTTTTCAATAGTGCTTATTTGGTTGATCTATCTGTATACTATTCATAAACTGTATTCAGTTTTCTACCAAGTCTTTAGTATTTTTTAGTATTTTATTAGACACTTGTAAAAATAATGCATAGTGCACATAACCTATTATTTATCATATATGCTGCGAATATTTTCACTGATTTTTATTTGTCTCAACAATTTTTTAAATTAAAAAATATATTAAAAGCATGTCAGAAAATATATCTTACTCAATTAAGAATTGTATCATAAAATATACATCTTTTATAACTATTTTGTTTCTTTTCTTTTTTCCTTTGTTTCTGATCTGGCTTTGAAAGTTCATGTTACGTTCAAAAATTTAAATTGTATTTTTTTGTTTTATTGTTCTAGAATTGTGGTGATTTGGTGAAGGAATTCATAGGAAATCGAGCACATGCTTGTAGTCCTACATTTTATAACCTGCTTTAAGAAGTCCCTAGTGATTCCTAGGAAGGGAAGAATATTCTCAGAGAAATGTACTTCCTTGGGGAAGTATCGTGACACATTTGTTTGCTGGTGCATGGCATAGCACGTGAGCTGGCTTTTGGAATCTGTACATGTATGTAAGACATATGCATAGCTTGTTTTTCAGACTTCTGTTGTAACACTTTTTCTCTAAGAAACCAGGCTTCACTAATTCTTTTTTATTTTATTTATTTATTTTTTATTTATTAGAGAGTAAGAGAGAAACAGCATGAGAGGGGAGAGGGTCAGAGGGAGAAGAAGGCTCCCCGCTGACCTGGGAGCCCGATGTGGGACTCGATCCCAGGACTCATGACCTGAGCCGAAGGCAGTCGCTTAAACAACTGAGCCACCCAGGCGCCCCTGGCCTTCACTAATTCTTGAAAGAGGCTGCAAATTCCTGCCCCTAGGTGGCCTTTATGTGCATCACTTCCCTTGAAAAATCAAGCTTCTCCTTCTTCAAGGAACAATACAAACAAAAACAAACAAACGGAAGTTTGTTTTCCTGTATTATGTTGTTTGTGTATATGGCTTATCAACTTTTAATATATTTTTGTAGCTTGATAACTTCAGCTGTATCTCAGATATCTTTATATTCACTAAGTTATCTAGAATAATGTCGTATAGAATAAGTCAAATGGGAAGGAAGTGATTGCACACATAAATGGTACTAAGTACAGTGCTGACAATGGGATGCAGAATAAAGTGCTATCCACAGAGAGAGAAAAATTTTCTTCCTACCATAGGGAAAGACTGCAATATGCATATTGCTCATTCTGGAGGGTGGATGTATGTTCATTGCTTTTAATTTTAGCTCTTGCTTTCTCCTGTTCTCATTGGACATTCCTAGAAGTGGATCATATGTTTATTAATAGTAATGGCTATGCCTTCCATGCATAGAGTGTTTTATGATTTTCAAAGTGCTTTTTGCATATATTACAACTTCTGATTTTTACAACAGTCTTGTGAATTAAGGAAAGAAGCAGTTTCTGGTTCATTTTTATCAGCCATAATAAGAAACAATTTTAACTGCAAGTTCAATATAGCCATTCATTCAAATAGTCCAAATATTGAAAAGACTGCTTTATCTTTTCATTTTAAATGAAGCTTTCTGTGGCCTTAGTTATAAATCAAAATATGTTACTTTAAAATCCTGCATAAATATGCACTAACTGAGAATTCTCTATTCATTTTTTAGCACAAGAGTAACAAAAAGGTCTAGACAAATTAGAGTTCCAAGAAGTATAAATGCAATGAATAAATTAATGCTGGCATTGATAGATGAGGGGGAGAGCAAAGGAGTTTCATTGTGCAGCTTGACTGAACAACTCTGTTTGTGAGAATATTTGTAAGGTCAGGGAATTGTTGTTTGGAATGTACTAGAGAATTAAAAAGAATAATGAAATTGATTCCTCATCTTTGAGAATGTTGGCTACTGAATTTTAAATCTGCAGAGGTAAGTCTCAGATATTCCTGTGCATGTCAGCTCCATCTCATAAAGAAACATGAGGAGAGCCAATATATTGATACTGTTAAATGCTGTTCCTTTTATCTTTCCAGGAATAGTTTAGAACAGAATAATCGCATGAGGTTTGAATGTGTTTTAACATACGGATGGACAATTCTTCCTTGAAACACAACATAAACCTGTTTCAAATGGAAATCTGTGATGGGAAGTTCTTCTAAACCACGAGTTAATCGTGTTGTATTTTACTGGGGCCTCAAAAATAATGTAGGTAAGTGTGGGAAATTGTAGATGAATTCATCACGCGTGATTGTAACTTTCATCAGCTTGTGTGATTTTTATCTAGAATGTTAATGGTTAAAAAAGGAAATCTGAATTTATTTTTCCATTTTCTTTATCCCAAGGCATTTTATGGTATCATACCACCCTCTCTACTGTGCTATCCAAAAAGTTACAAGATATGAGAACTGTTGTTTGCCTGTAATTTAAGTCCATATTATTTCCCCTGGGAAATTTTAGAAATGCAGGGCGGGATGTCTGAAAATGGGTGGGAAAAAAATCTGGTGGAAAGAAATTTATAGAAAGGAAAAACAGATGACCTCTTATATCTTTGCCTTTTTGATCCTTAAAATTCAATGATAGTCTTATTTATATTTACTCTCAGAACCAAATAATAGAAACTTTTTGACCTCACATTAGTTACAAAGTTGAGGTTTTTTTAAAAATCTCTACTTGAAACTTTGTTCTTCACTTTTTAATTTTATTGAAACATTAAGGGCACAGTTGCTGATTCAATAATGGGAGATTAAAAGTTTCCCACTTATTTTTTATTTGATTCTTTGGAAGTAAATGAATCAAATCAACATTAATCCTAAACTCTTCTGGGTAAGAGATTTGTATTTAACAAATATAATTTTTCCCTATAATACAATATCTTAATTTTAAATTATTTTGAAGAACATTAGAGTTATAATGCTTCAAAATATGGGACTCTTTCCATCATCTTCCAATGAATTTCTTCCTTTTTTTATTCCTATAGTAAGACAAAATATGCTATTGATCTTTAGTTTTTTACTCTAAATATTTAAAGGTATCAGCTGGTAGAGTGCTTGAAAGAGCTGTTGTATATAATATGGCTGATGTTTCTTAAATGGCTACTATTTATCATGTTTTCTTATTTATACAAACTGACATGTATACATTTTTATGACAACCCTGTGATATAGTTCTTCTCTGATTCTCAAGTTAGAGCTAAAGAAACCAACAGAGAGAGAGATTTGCTCTAGGTCACTCAGAACCAGAATTCGATCCCAGACAGCCTTGTTCAGAGGTCCTATTCTCAACCACAGCCCTACTGTTGCCACTGCATAATGTTACAAGCTATAAGCTACATATTTTACACTATTTGTATAAAGTGTTATTTTTTAAGACTTATTTGTTTATTTTAGAGAGAGAGAGTGTGTGTGTGTGTGTGTGTGTGCATGCCTGTGCATGAGTGTGGGGAGGTGGAGAGAGAGGAAATTTTCAAGAGAATCCCCACTGAGCATGGGACCCAAGGTGGGCCTGGATCCCATGATACATGAGATCATGACCTGAGCCAGAGTTGGACACTTAACCAACTGAGCCACCCAGGCACTCCTATTTGCATAAGTGCTTTAGTTATAAATATTGTGCTTTGTGTCAAGGGTTCAAATATTAAAAGATATGTAGCTGGATCAAAAGGTATTTTGATCACTTTCAAACTTTTTTTTTTTTTTTTTTTTAATTTCAATGGAGCAAGAGGTCTACCTTGCATTATTTACCTCCATACTTTCAGTGCTTTAGTTTCTGCCACCTGCTTGCCTTTTCCTTTCTTTCTTTCTTTTTTTTCCCTTGTTTCTTAAAAGCTGTGGAGTGGAAGGTAGGGGTAGAAGTCTTGAAAGTTAGGGAGTATAATCAGATATGGGAATAGTCATACCTCCCTTGCCACACACACTCACACATACACACACAAACACACACACACACTAAATTCATGCTCTGCACCAAGTTATTTCAATATTCTTGATTCTGTGTTCAAGCAACTATGTCATTTAATTGTAGATACAGAAAAATTAATCTTGTTTTTATGGAGAATGGGATTCTGGACCTTTTAAAAGAAAGGACAGATTACATTTTCTTTGCTTCTAGGTAGTGTGAGTGCTGTTACAGAGCCTCTCAAACCTAAAGGGCACTTTTAGGGGAGTACCTCTGAAGGTCTTCAGTGGGAACCTAAATCATATACCTACTCCTTCTTCTGCCTGTTCCTGAGCAAAGCTGTTCTAATCTCTGAGGCACGGTACCAAGAAGGAGCTCTGGAATGTGTGCATGTACTAGGGATAGGATTTAAGTAGTTCATACTCATATAGATTTGTTCTCTAACAGTTGAATTTCTTCTTGGGATCACGAATTCTGTCTGCTTTTTGGCAATGCAGACCAAAGTACCTTCTTTCAACCATCTCACCGTGCAGTTTTCCTCTGCCTGTACTACATACTTTTGGTATATATTATAGTGTGACATCAGGCAAGTGATGGCTTTTATTGTATTTCTAGAAACTAACATGGTATTTAACGCATTTCAGGTGCTCAATAACTCCTTGATAAATGAAGGATGCATCAATGAATGATGTAAGGCAATTTGTGAAAAATTTAGCATATTTGACAAAATGGAAATTGCTTTACCCTTGGTCTCTGAAAGGACATAGCTGTCACATTTCCTCAATGAAAGATTTGTTGTATAATTGTTCCAAAGGTTATTTCTAAAGTATACATGAATACTTTAAAAGGTAAAGCATCTAATGAAAATAAAATGACTTCAGTACACCCAACTTTATGGTTTTGGAGAAAATTATTGGTAAATTGGAATATATGCAGATTAATTCACATGATTTTTGCCTGACAGGAGTTCACACTGATTAATGTAACCACGTGTTTACCAAATATCAGAAATTAATCTTCCTGCACTTAAACTTGCTAAGGCATTTGTAGTTTTAACCAGACTAAGAACTGGTGTCTTGACTGATAAGATAGTCCTCAGGCTTCAGGAATCCATATCTAACAAAAAAAAAAAAAAAAAAAATCCTGTGTTAAAAGATAAACTGAAGCATATTAAAATTTTTAAAATGTTTATTTTAGCAAAAATCAATTCAAATTGGGCACCATCCAATCTAGCAGATAAAAAGATGCTCAAGGGGCTGTACAAAATGAAAGACTTTTAGAGGCAGAAGGGAGCAGGAACAAGGAATTATAGTAGGCAAGAAACAGGTTGGTTATTCTTATAAGGGATGAGGAGGGTCTATCAAGTAGATTACCTAACAAGTGCTGATCAGGAGATTCCTAATTGGCTGACCAGGGTAAGATTACATTTCTGGGAGAGCTGAAACTCTAATTAAGTCTTACTTTGTTTAAATAGGGCTTAGCATAAGCGATTCCATTCTGGGCCTGTTGTTTTTAACACTTGCAATTGATTTTTTTTTTTTTTTTAATGGTTAGAAATGACTATCTGAAGTCATGAGATAAACACTAATATACTGGAATGTTTAAATAGAAAATTTAAAAATTGCTAAGGGTATTCTAACATGAGTTACTAGTTTCTCTTCATTAAGAAATTTGTGATAAACCTTATCCAGGGAAGTCTGAGGAACTTCTTTATTGAATCAGATCTAGATCCTCTGCCATGAATCTCAAACTTCATGCCACCTATATTGATTGCCACCTTTCTGCTTCAGGAATTTGTATGTTTACATTTCTTCTACCACTCTACAAAATATTGGCTAACGACTTCACCCATGCTTTGCCCCATGAATTTGGGTTTATGTTACAGTCGACATCTCTGTGACATCAAGGCTTTACTGTCTGGCTTTGCTTTGGTTTTGAAAATCCTTTAGGATATTTACTCTCGTAGGCTTCAGCAGTCAAATATTAAGCTCCTTTGATGAAAATTGATAATTTCTGCTTTAAGTAGTAACTACAAATAGATATACTATAATCAACTTTATTAAAGCTAATGGTTTAACATGAGCAAACGTCCAAAACAGTAGCTTACAAGGATGTCAAAGGTGGTTTTATACTGTTACTTTATGTCACTGACACTGGCTTCCCCTCATTAATATTTCCACAGAACATCAAAATTACATGAAACTTTTAAATCTTAAAAGTTGTCATCACAATGAAAAAGTTCTGTAATTGTGTATGGTGACAAATGTTAACTGGACTTATTGTAGTGATTATTCACAATATGCACTAGTATCAGATCAGTATGTTGTACACCTGAAACTAAAATTGGGGCGCCTGGGTGGCTCAGTCGTTAAGCGTCTGCCTTCGGCTCAGGTCATGATCCTGGGGTCCTGGGATCGAGCCCCACATCGGGCTCCCTGCTTGGCGGGAGGCCTGCTTCTCCCTCTCCCGCTCCCCCCTGCTTGTGTTCCCTCTCTCGCTGTGTCTCTCTCTGTCAAATAAATAAACAAAATCTTTAAAAAAAATAAATAAATAAAATAAAATAATGTTGTATGTCAATTATACCTGAAAGTGTCATTCAAAAATAAAAATAAAGATGGTTTATAATGGAAAAAAATCATACAAAATTTTTAAATGTCATTAAATTATTTATTTTCAAGAGCAATGTTAATGATACAGATATGTGAATAGATAAGGGAAATTGCCTCTCCTTTCTTTCCTTCTTTATATAATCAAAATAGCAGAAAGAACATCTCAGTATGTAAGATTTTTATTGTGGAGCTAGTAGGCTTTAACATTATTTTAGGAAATAGCATAAAATTCCTAAGAGGATGAGTTTTTTTTAGACCGAAATCACCTTTCCCTAACTCACTTAAAATAAAAGTTAAAGAATAATATTACATGATAGTCTTCATATCTGTAATTGAATTAATAGAATTCTCTGATCAAAACTTATTTGACCATTGGCGAAAGTAATTTTATTAATATTTCGTTGTAATGGAGTGGCAAGCCGCTTTCTGAGATGCTAAAAGAAAATATCTGTTAAGCGGATTATATTTTTAAATTTTGATCTTAGATTACTCTTCTGCAAGAATAGTAAAAAGCAATGATAATACCAAGAAAAACAAATTCTTTATATTCCACATGCTGGTGAGAGACAGATCCTTAGTATCAGTAATATATCTTTATAATATTTAATATTTATCTTACATTTAAAGATATCTAAACTATTTTTCTTTGCTTATATAACACCAAGATATGCTGTTTTAATAATTTTAAGCATTATTAATATACATTAATAAACATCATTGCTTTACTATATGTCAAATGTATCTGAAAGGAAAGTGTAGCAAAATCCTTTGCTGAGTCTTAGTTGATATGAAATCAGCAACATTTCTCCCATTTTAGCTCTTTCCATCAGTTGATCAATGTGTTATTATTTCTTTTCTTTACCATACACTTAAGAATGATTGGAAGTACTGAATATCATGGTGTAAATAGCTTTTACTTTTAGGTATGAAAAAAATTGATTTTCACTTGTCCTAAACATTCCAAAATTGTTAACACTTTCTGAAGCAAAAGATGACATAGTAACTTACAAATTCTGTTAGAATTTCTCAAAGCGTATTAGATACGAGCCATCATGTAATATCAAGGCTAGAAATTACAATCCATAAACAGATTATGTCCCTCAATAACAAGTCCAGTTTAACTAAAAAATGTACACAGATGCCGAATATTTATAATAAATATGTTTCTTTATATATATATATATATATATATCTTCAGTAGTGTTATTTCTACAAATGAAGCTGAAATATTTCTAAGCTTTTATAATAAACCTTAACCAAAAAGATGTTAGAGGATGTCACCTCTCAACTCAGTGGCTTTATGTAGAAGAGAGTTCGGAATTTCTAGTATAATTGATAGGGAGTTGTACTTTATAGGTTCATAATTCCTAACATGGCTGGCATAGAACATATTTAAATTTGAGATATATTGCCGTAATACCTCATAAGGGTGATGATGTTTACAAATAGGATATATGAGTAAATTTGCCTGACTGGCTCAGGATTTCCCTGAGAATTATAATAATTCCCCAAAATTATTTTTGACTAAATATCTGGGCACATTGTGTCCCAGCTAAGTAATACATTATGAGTAAATTTGCCTGACTGGCTCAGGATTTCCCTGAGAATTATAATAATTCCCCAGAATTATTTTTGACTAAATATCTGGGCACATTGTATCCCAGCTAAGTAATACATTATTACTTTATCATCAGGTCATCAAAAGCCTCTTCAGGTCTCTCTCTCTTTTTTTTTTTTATTATGTTACGTTAATCACCATACATTACATCATTAGTTTTTGATGTAGTGTTCCATGATTCATTGTTTGCGCATGAGTGGATGGAACTTCAGGTCTCATTTTTAATGATCATACACCCAAAATGAAATGTGACAGAATACAATTCCAGAGAGGCTGACCTACTTAAGGTTATAAAATCAGTAACAGAATCATTTTTATTAGTAGTATTAGCATTTTAATATTATTATCGCTTTTAAGTTGCTGAGCTAGTATTCAAATAGCGGCTCTTGCAGCACCCATAATTTCCATTAGGAGAAATACTTGAGGAGCAAGCAAGTGCTCTCAAGGAAGTCTTAAGTATGGATAATAATTCTGTGTTGGTCCTCTTATGACACCTTACCAGTGTGTGTATGTGTAAAACAGTGAAGAGGTTGAACTGGGCACCTAGAATGATGGGGGACAAAACCTAGGCAAGGTGAACTTATTTCAGTGTATGGAAAAGTCTCACTAAAATCAATGATTGTCCCTTGGTCTGCATTAATTTCTAGCTCATTGGTAATTCCTATAGGTTATAAACTTATAAATATCTAGGACAATAATCTCCATTTTCCATATATTGACAAAATGTTGCTGCATCATTTTAATATACTCCAAATTTGTCAGTAATAAAATGAGACAATAATTTTATTTTGATCTAGGTGTTTTAATGAGTAGTGCACAATTATGAAAAAAATATATCACCAGTGGTGTATTAGTCAGGGTTCTCTAGAGAAGAGAACCAATGGGATGTGAGTATGCATATACAAAATGAGATTTATTAGATGGAATTGGCTTACATGATTATGGAAACTGACAAGTCCACATCTGTAGGGTAGGCTGGCAGACTAGAGATCCAGCAGAGGTGATGTTCCAGCTTGAGTCTGAAGGCTGCCTCCTGTAGAACCAAGAAGAACCAATGTGGTAGAAGTCCAAAGGCAATTCAATGGAAAAATTCTCTCTTGTTCCAGGGAAGCCAGTCTTTTTGTTCTAAATTTCCTTCAATTGATTAGAAAGTCTCCCCCCCTTATGGAGGGCAGTGTTGCTTTACGTAATATCCATCAATTTCAATGTTAATCTCCTCTGAAAACAGTTTCACAGAAACCAACAGAATTATTTTTGACTAAATATCTGGGCACATTGTGTCCCAGCTAAGTAATACATAAAAATAACCATCACAGATAGCAATACTGCTCTTGTTGCTATGCAAAATACTTATTTGATATTTATTAGAGAATGACAAGTAGAAAGAGAATGTGTTTCCAATGTTTATTTAAATGAAATATTACATTTTTACATCCAAACTTTTTTTTTTTTTAAGATCTTATTTATTTATTTGACAGAGAGAGAGAGAAAGATCACAAGTAGGCAGACAGGCAGGCAGAGGGAGAGGGAGAAGCAGGCTCCCTACTGAGCACAGAGCCCGATGTGGGGCTCGATCCCAGGATCCTGGGATCATGACCTGAGCCGAAGGCAGATGCTTAACCAGGCGTCCCTACATCCAAACTTTTTTTGTATGTGGATGTAGACATCTAATAACTTCACTGTTTTCATTACATTTGTGCTAAGATTTTACAAGTTGAATTGTATAGTATTTAATTATACATTACTTTTTAAATTTCTCTTTTTCATTCTATCATTGAAATAATTTTTAAAAATATAGACATATATGAAGTTTAGATTATTTGTTAATTAACTTTCAGCTTAGTAATAGGGATTTTGTAAAATATTTATTATAAAAAGAGGGCATTGAATCTACAAGGATTAAGAGCTATTGAGATATCATTATATTGCACTGATGAATTTTTGGAAATGTATCTAGACAGTCCTTTTCAAGTGGCGAAGTTAAATACTCCAAAGTGAGGACTCCTAATGAAATTTCATGAACTTGTTTTGTGAAACAGATCATCAGACCAACTCAAACATTTGTTAATTTTTTTTCACAATTGTTTTGAACTGACTAGTCATTTTTTTCTGTTATTGGATGTTTTACTTTATGGCTAACTTATCTTGCAAAGTATAATTCTATCATGGATTTACAAGCATTGCAGCTTTCAGCTGTTTTTCAGCCTTTGGGGGGCATATCTACTGTTTGTGCATAACATTAACTGTAAGAATGTTATAAGATATTACATGAGTTTGCTCACATGTGCGTCAGATATCAGATACTCAACAAACATGCTTTCTATTCTTGGATAAGTTTTTAAAATATGATTATTTGATTCTTTATGTGCAGCTAAGGTCAGATGATTAGTTCTTGTCATCGAACATGTACATAAGTGAGGTCTATCACTCCTGGGCCCAGGAGAGAGTATGCTTTCTCTACTTTCTTCTTTTCCCATCACTGGAAAACTTGGGAGTTATATGCTAAAGATGATGAAATACCACAACGTGGAAGGAATTTGGGTCCCTGAAAGAACACATGAAGCAGAATCCCCTTCCCTGCCATCTTCCTCCCAAAATTATTTTATTATGATGTGAATGAACCATAACATTTATGATGTTAAGTCAGATAGTTTTACTTTTTTTTTTTTTTTTTTTTTTTTTTTTTATGGCAAGTAGCCTATCCTGACTAATTAATATACATGTAAGCCCTTGTCACACGGTTTGGCATCAAGTAACCACTTAATAAATGATAGTTGTTATCAACACTTTTTATGTCAGATGATAAAATACATTCTCTGTTTCAAATATGCCTGCAGATAAAGCATGTTTCTTACCAGAAATGCTATCTTGTCTGTTTTTCATCCTTTTTTTTTTTTTTTAAGATTTTATTTATTTATTTGACAGCGAGAGAGACAGCGAGAGAGGGAACACAAGCAGGGGGAGTGGGAGAGGGAGAAGCAGGCTTCCCGCAGAGCAGGGAGCCTGATGCGGGGCTCGAACCCAGGACCCTGGGATCATGACCCGAGCCGAAGGCAGACGCTTAACGACTGAGCCACCCAGGTGCCCCTCTTGTCTGTTTTTTTTACAAATTAATTATATTTATGAATATGAATGAGTATTTCTGGCATTACCCAGTTCTCCATTATTGTGTGTGTAAAAGAAAGCCATATATCTCTTTTAACGATAGTTAGCTTATTCTATTTCAGTCGCCACTAGCCACTATGCTGTATTCCACAATTTAGAACCATTTGTTTTTCTTTCTGGTGTTTCTTCATTTAGTCAACACATATTTAGTGGGTTACTACTATCTGCTAAACACTCTGCTGGATTTCTTTCCATGATTGATGCCATTCATTGTTTACCAGAGAGTACCCCTTGCTTCATTTACTGAATGAATGCATATTGAGATGTATTTTTCTTTTTTGCATAGAAGAAGGTGCTGAGCTGGTGTCCTCCAAAAGGTAGTTGGTATAATATTATCTGAATTATTCTCTTTATTTAGGTGTTTTTCTTTTGATTTTAAAATTGTGAATGGTATTGAATATTCTACAACCTAGCTTATTGTATGATTAAAAGTGATGATTAAGAAAGCTTGGGAATAAGAGGCAAATATTTCTTTAGGTCAGAACACACAAAAAACTAGAAAGTGCCCAACTGAGTCATGAATGCAGTGCCTGATCAGGTTCCATTTCATCAACTCATGTTTGAGATTGTGCAGTTGACCCTCAGGTAGATAATTATTGGTATTTTATTTTATTAGTATTTATTAAGGAGCTGGCAGAAAAAAAAAATAGAAATCACTCATACTGCATACAAACATCCACTTCTCAGTAAAAAAAAAAAAAAACTAAAAATAATTTTTAAAAGATAAATTAATAAATAAGTAAATAAGTAAATAAGAGTAACATTTGGGAGAATAAAAAGTCATTAAAACACCATATTCCTCAGAATTGAGAGAGGATAAAAGTTCTAAATATGTTACTAATTTTAGGTAAAGTCATTTACATTTCTACCTGAAAGTTTTTAAAAAAATATATCATTTTGCTTGGATTTTCCAATTCACGCGAGGGTCTAAGTAAGCTAGAGTTATTCATCTTTTCAATGACATTGACCAAAAAAAATCTTTATCACTGAAATATTCATCATTATAAAACATTAGATACTTTCTTTAGTGTGATAAAGAGTGACAGAGCATATGAATAGATGGCTGATTGTAATAGGAATGACTAATGTAGCATCTAGTTAAAGTATCTAAGAACGTATTTTACTAACACCAGAAGACAACCTTTAGAAGTACATGCTATTTATTTCATTGGAATAAATCTTGCTACAGGTATAGAGCCTATGTCCATTGTGAAACATGATTTAAAGTTACTTTAAGTGGTGTGATCCTATGAAAGTGAATTAAAATGTTATCAGTAATCTGGGATTGATTACTAGATATGATAAATGGCCTATACGTCAGACTGAAAAAAAAAAAAATCTTCATTGAAGAGTAAACTTTACTTGTACATAGGGTAATTTTATATGTCTTTTCTTGGTTATTATAAAAGATGTGCTAAGCTGATGAAATGACTAGCTCATGTTCTAGGACTGGGCACAAGAAAACAAGAAGCAAGTAAGTACTGTCATTATGATGCCATTATCAGATAAACCTTTAAAAGATAGAAAAAATGAATTTTCATATTAATATCTAATATGAGAGATATATTTACACATATTAATAGCCCCAAATTAGAAAAATACATATAAGTTATTCAATCATTTTAAGGGC
Organism: Halichoerus grypus; assembly: GCF_964656455.1. NCBI lineage: Eukaryota > Metazoa > Chordata > Mammalia > Carnivora > Phocidae > Halichoerus > Halichoerus grypus. Next base: position 114,869,412 of record NC_135714.1, read on the forward strand.
TGCTAATATCACTAAGCACAGTGTAGGGAGAGGACTATGTAATCATCTTCTTTGGTTTACAGAGTCATTGACAAATGACTGTTAAATGGACTCTCCGTGTCCATCAATGTAACAGACAAGAAACCAACCATTATTCCTAATAAATCTCTGCTGGTCTCGAGAGCTGGGCAAGAAGAAATGGTAACCTTGATGATTTTAGAGGGTGTAATTGCTTTCTTAGTAATCAACTTCGAACTACAAAGAAATTTAGAATTAAATTTATAAAAGTTTTAAGTCAATAATACTCATAGTATTGATATTTTTTAAATAATTGGTATTTAAAATATTTGTTGGGCACCTGGGTCGCTCTCTCTCTCTCTGTCAAATAAATAAATAAAATCTTTAAAAAAATAAAAAAATAAAAAAAATAAAATATTTGTAATGTTTAACAAAGTTTAGCTTATCAAAGTAAAAATCTTGTAATTATAATTCAAAAGAATTTCAATTCAAAATAAATAATTTCACATTTGATTTAGTCTTGAATTCTAAGTTGAAATGTTCCTAAATTTGTATACAATATTTAAACATTCCAGAGGACTTTTAGATCACATAGGTGCTGGGGTTATTGAAGAGTACACAATTTGATGTGGGAAATTTGCATGTAAGTAGATCATTAAATGCAAATTTGTAACATTGAACGCATTTCTTGTTGCCAGTTTATATAAATCTTTGTTTTGCTCACTTATTTATTGATAGTTTAATTTGGCACATGGTTAATTGAAGGAATATTGACATATTTGATACAATATATTATAATCTTCATATTAAATAAAGGAACATTTATTACAGCATTTATTTGGTGAGATTATTTCTGGCCTGAATATAGTGGTATAAAATCAGCATTTCTCTCTCCATTTCATACTCACAAGAAAAATGAGAAACAAATTTCAGAACAAGCTAAAATCCAGACCCTCCCCCCCCAGCAAAAAAAAGGGGATTATGGCTGCTAAAAGTAGTGGAGATGGATCTTAGAGCATGCAGGAAAAACTAGAGCTAAGACACAGAATAAAACCCATCCACATAGTTCATATGAATGAGCCATTAATTAAGGATGAGTGGCATACAATGAACTAAAAAAACCCTAAATTTCTTGCTTGTAGCAATAGAAACGTGGATATACCAGTTAATTGCAAGGTCTTCTCTGGAACCACTGTGCAAGAGGCACTAGAGGCCAGGCAGGTATCACTAAGCTGTATATTCTCCCTTCTTCCACATCCCTTCCTCACCTCTTTTGTTTCTAGGAAGGCTGACACTTCTGTTCTGTATCGACAGGACCATTTTGCCTTCTGTGATAAGGTTTGGCTAATGGGAGGAAGGAGTGGAGTCTCTTATGGAAGGGCAAGAGAGAGGTTGGACATTTTATCTTCACCCTCTCCCTAACAGACTGCTTAAATTGACCCAAGTTTGCAGCTTTTGCCAGAAAGCCCACTTCCACAAGGCTCTCTTTCCCTTTAGGCACAGAGCTGTTCTTGCTAGTCCTGGGTTTCCTTACCTACTCTTGATTCCCCTAAACAATGCCACACCCTTGTAAATATTTCCTTCATACCTATTTGAGTATTCCATCTCTTCCTATTCAATCTTCAATGATTCTGAAATTTATATGAAAAGTAGTTTTTGACATAAATCCTAAAAATGAGATTTAGGAATTGAGATAGTCACATATTTGAGGAGTATTGACTTTTTGAAGAATGGGATTAAGACACTGTGGTGAACCCAGATGGGGCTGAGAATTCTTAATTATCCCTGAATACTACTTATAGAGAAAAACATGTCTTGTCTCCCATCCGATTTTTTCTCTGCATAAATACATTCTAATGGCTTTAACTGGGACCCTTGTCTCACAAAGGGATGCCAGTTGCCCTTAGTACCTACTCATCTTTCAGCTACTATAAAAATTAAATTTCAGCATATCTCAGATTGAGAATAATCCAAAAGAAGATGTCTATATTTTGAAAGAGTTGCAGCACTTTACCAATTTGTGGTGGCAGGATACTGGGGATCATGTAGGAGAGTGGATGTTAAGATTATTAGGCTAACAAAGAGGAAACAAAGTCTTGTCTTAATGATGTGAGATTTAATGTGTTGGCTTAAAAAGTTGTGAGTGAGATTAATAGTCTCTAGGCTGGTTAATTGAAGCTAGGTTCAACAATGAGGATCCAATTTATGCTCAGGAATATCCTGCTCAACTATATTCTATAACGGGGTCTGAAATACTTTTCCTTCTGCAGCATGCAGAAATGTTGAAGAAACTAAGAAATGCATTGGGGGAATGGTAGAGGGAAGGGCACCATCATCTCTGAAAGTCTCTGGCTTTATTTTTGTTCTTTCTAAGCAGGAGCTGATTATGGGAGGTGTTGCAGTGGAATTGGACTCCCTGCTTTCAGTGGAAATAATGAGCATTCTAAGAAGTAGGAGCCAATTGGTAGCACTTAACCTTCAGAGAGGCCAGTAGAATAAATGGTGGATGAAATTACCATAACCAGGCCACAGAGACAGATTAGTAAACAGAGTGTTTTGATCAGCAGAGAATTGTGAAGAAGACTAATTGATTTCAGGGTCTTTAGGATGGGAACAGATGGGGAGCCTACAAAGGTGCTCTTTGGAATATATGATTAGAAAAATTCTTGGTCTGGTGGGAAGAATCCTAAGTCAAGTCAACACTTGTGTGTGCGCTCTCTCTCTCTCTCACACACACACACACACGCACACCCTCAATAAGTTAAAATAGATTAATACATTCTTAATAATTAAAAAATTTATCTATTAATCCCCCAAAGCCAGCATTGTTTTAGTGAGTGAACACAAACATTATACCCACTAGAGTCAGATCAAGACAAGAATGTACACTACCAGCCAGTTAAGTAATATTACTCTGAAATTACTAGCCAATATATTTAGAACAGAAAAAAAATGAGAAATATAAAACATGAATAGGGAGAAGATTTTTTTTTAATTCTGCAGAAGATATGATAGTATACTTAGAACTGAAAGGATTGTACAAATTTCTGTTACAAAATAGGAGAATGTATAAAATAATAGTACAAAATTCATATAATGACTATATTCATATGCACAACAGCCACAGTAGAAGAATTAATTTCAGAAGCAATAGGAATATGTCAAATAATAAGTTCAAAATGAATCTAAAAACCTACGTGCAGACATTATTAAGAGGCATAGAGTACACTTGAATAAATGGAAAGGCATTTGGTAGACATTCAAAATATAAAATATTTTATTTTCCTTTAGTAAATTCACACATTTAAGGTGATGTCAATAAAAATAACAGCAGGGAGGTGATATCACGAAGATGCAGACATAGGTTGTTTTTGACTTTGCTCTCCCTCACAAGAAAACTAACAACTATTTAATAAGAAGACAGCCCTGGGGCGCCTGGGTGGCTCAGTCGGTTGGGCGGCTGCCTTCGGCTCAGGTCATGATCCCAGGGTCCTGGGATCGAGCCCCGCATCGGGCTCCCTGCTCCGCAGGAAGCCTGCTTCTCCCTCTCCCACTCCACTTGCTTGTGTTCCCTCTCTCGCTGTGTCTCTCTCTGTCAAATAAATAAAATCTTTAAAAAAAAAAAAAAAAAAAAAAAAGAAGACAGCCCTGAGAGAATTCTAGAACACAGGTGTGAGGCTAAAGCACACCCTGAACCACAGACTGCATTTGAAGGGTAAGAGAAGTGGCTGTGTGCTGACCTCATTGCCCCTCCCCCAGGACAGCATAGCACCATGCTGAGAGGTCTCCGCGAAGCCTCTCCTTTCTCTGGGGACCAGGCCTCCTCCCCTCACCTTGTGGAAGCCCCTACTCTGATCTCATGCCACCTGGATTGCAGGGAAATCTTTGGGTCTCAACCACTGGGAATCTGACTGCGATGGAGAAGAGGGTGGGGACTTGCAACAACCAACTCACAGATCTTGGCAGATTTGAGTTTATACCTGCAATGCCCAAATAGTGATCCCAACCAGTGGTTTTGCTCATCTGGAGAACCATGTTGGGGTGCACTCTAATCAGGGAACATGATGGAGTGCAGATCTACCTGCCCTATTTAGAACCTCAAAGAAGGAGTTCTGCCATCTCCTGTAGAAAGTGTCTTCCAGCCCCATCTGTCCAGAAGGGCTGAAGGCAGCTCCTGGAGGCAGTGCAGCCCAGAGGCACTCAAACTGAGCGACAGGCAAGCAGAGCTGATTGCCTCTGAAGCAAAGCCAGTACTGGGAGTGGAGTGTGTCTGTGCTATGCACTTGACTTCCTAGCCAAGGTTGAGGGTGGCTCCCAGCCCCTCCCAGTGAGAAAGCCAGCTTGGAAAATTGCGAGTAGCCTGGATTGACCCCTCCTCTTGCACCAGCTAGGGGACTGGTACCTAACCCCACCAGCAGTGGGAGTGCCTTCAGGCCCGTCTGATCAGAAGACAACTCCTGGAAGCCATGGTGCCAGAGATGGGTGGGTGGACCCTACAGTTTACAGAGCAAAGCTGGTGGCCCCATTCAATGGGGGAGCTTAGGGTTTGAGTCAGCTTGAGTTAAGACAACAAAGAGCTTTACTGGCTTTAGAGTAAAGCTTTACTGCTCCCGCGCAGGGAATCTAATTCATAGCCCCATTCATCTCTGAACACAGCCAGCAGCCTATCTGACCAGGGAACCTAACCAGAACACATGGGTTGCTGCAGAGCCCGTTCAACAGCTCTGCATACAGCAGCACTTGAAGAGACAGCACAGCCCATGGCTTCCCCCATCTGCAGAGCAGAACCTCACCCAACCAGGGAATTCAGTGCACACTCTGGCCTGATCTGGATCCCCAGACAACGAGCTATTCAGGCCCTGGATCTTGTCCTGCTTCCCTGCTGGCATAAGAAGCTAAGTCATTGTCCCATTTACTACCGAATATAATACCCAGTTCTGACCATCTAGTAGCCCCGACCAGAGAATCCAGGAAAGCATGGAGCCCATCCTGCAGCCTCACTTGGATAGGGAACCAAGCCAGCAGTCCTATCCAACTGTTCTCAGTCAGTGGTACCTCCTCCCTCCAACCCCATCCTCAGAGTTCAGTTGCCTGGCCCCAAAATAGACATAATAGCAGTCTTCACCTGTCCGAGCACATTACCAGCAGACATACCCAGAAACCCTAAGTGAGCTGACTGGTGGAGAATTTTTTGCAAAAGCAACCCTGCAGTCTGGAAGAGAAGCCGAATTGCTCAAATGCACAGACACCAACATAAGAAACCAAACTTTAATATCCATCAACAGGTGATACAATAATTATATTATTTTGTATGCAGGCTTTCAAAGTAATTAGGTTGGGGGGACACCTGGGTGGCTCAGTTGGTTAAGTGGCCAACTTGATTTTGGCTCAGGTCATTATCTCAGGATCTTGAGATCGAGCCCTGGGTCAGTCTCGGTACTCAGCGGGAAGTCTGCTTGAGATTCTTTCCTTCTCCCTCTGCCTCTCCCCTCACTTGTGCGCATGCACTCTCTCTCTCTCTCAAATAAATAAATAAATAAATATGTTTTTTTTTTTTTTAATTAAATAGGTTGGAAAAACAAGGAAATAGTTTATTTTGAATATATTATACATATATACAATATAGCAACATATTAAACATACATCAATACAGTGGTTAATATACAATCATAAATCTTCATGGCTTAAAATTGTATTTTGTAAAAAAAAAAAAAAATTGTATTTTGTTCACATTTTGTAGGGCTCAGGAATTTGGGAAGGGATTTACTGTGCCCCATGGGGTTTCCCTCTGGGCTTCCCCATGGAGTTAAGCCAAATAGATGTTGAATGATTCTTTCTTTCTTTCTTTCTTTCTTTCTTTCTTTCTTTCTTTCTTTCTTTCTTTCTTTCTTTCTTTCATAGATTTATTTATTTATCTATTTATTTATTTATTTATTTATTTTTGAGAGAGAGAGCATAAATGGGAGGGGAAGGGAGAGGGAAAGAGAATCTCAAGCGGACTGCAGCCTGAGCACAAGCCTGACAGTGGCCTTCATGAAGGCCTGGATGCAGGGGGTCAATCTCACAACCCTGAGATTAGGACCTGAGCCTAAATCAAAAATCACCCCTTAACTGGACTGCACCACCCAGGTGCCCCTAGAAGAATGACCTTTTTTGACCTAACGCCAGAATTTAGTTACAAATGTGTCACTAAGATCAGCCCAGATTTAAGGAAAGGGGATTGGTTATAGACCCCAACACTTGATGGAAGGAGTTTTAAAGTATTTGCAAGCATGTTTTAAAATTGTTACATAATGTATGCTCTCCTACCTGTATTAAGGGAAAAGAGAAAGATATATAGCACAGAAATGGCACAACATACCTTATAATTAACGGGGAGACATAAATATACATATGTTTCTATATGCAAAAATTACCTATAGCACTGTATAGAGGAAATGAATATCAATTGATGCCTTGGAAATGGATGGAACAGCCAGGAGACAAGTTTGGAAAGATTATGTTACTATGTCATCTGTAATATTCTTTATGTAGTTTGCAAACTTCATATTTTTCAAAAATTCAATGAAAAATTGGATAAAACACTTTTGTAAAGTGTAAATAAATACATAAAACATATTAGCCTATATCAGGTACATAATAATGTTTGATATGCTGTGCTTAGAAAGAGCATTTTTTAGGAAGACCATTTTTTGTTATTTGGATTTTAGTTTACATATAGCATAATTCTCATCTATTAAGTGTTACAGTACTGAGTAAGGAAAAGGTAAAGGTATAGGCAGGGAGAGGTAGGGCCCCTGACTAGACTCTGAAACTCTTTCTAGCAGGCAGAAACGCTAAGACAGAGTGAACAAGAGATAAGAGACTAGACCAGATCACCTGACGCTGGATGCTAGGGATTGTTTTCTTTGGTGGCTACATTGTTATCACATAAAATGATCAGACCTCAAAGAAGTAAGTCATTAAGGATGTTCTCAATAGTCTTTGCTCAAACCAAGATGGTAGAAGAATCTTGAGGTCACAAGCTTACTGGTCAAGTTTTCGATAAAAGACTGCCACTAAAAACCCTCAGTGGCAACCTGTTTGGGACCTCTTTCACTCTAGAGAGCTGTTTCTTTCCTTCTGCTCTCACCTACACTTAATAAACTTGCACTTCACTTCACCCTTTTGTGTCCACGAGATTCATTCTTAGACTCCATGAGATAAGAATCCTGCAATTCCGCAACAATCTAATGAATATTAAAGCATGTATTCAACAATGAAACCACTAGGCAGATTACAGATTAAATATAGATCATTTCTGTCACCTTGGTAGGCTATGTTCCTTCTCAGTCCATTGCTTTCCCCCACTTCCCACACTGTAGAGGCATTTACTATTTTGATTTATTTCACTCTAGCTGGTTTACCTAATTTAGTCATTCATGTAAATGGACCCATACAATACGACTCCTTTTGATAAGCATAGTGGTTTTGATTCATCCCCATAAGTGCATGTATAAGTAGTTTGTTTCTACCCATGACTGAGTAGAAATCCATTTGTATAAATAGATCACCATTTTTTAGCCATTCTGTTGGTGGACAGTTAGGATATTTCTTAATTTTTAGCATTTTTAATAAAGTCATTAAAAATACCCTAATTTAATTATGTGTCTATACATATGTTTTTAATTCCCTGGGAAGATAAATAGATAGATTGATCAATAAATTAGAATAGATTAAAATTAGGTTCAATATTCTGTGATTTTTTTTAAAATGTCATTTATTTTCTAAAGGATTATTCCATGTTACTTCCTACCTGCAGTGTACAAGAATGCCAATAAAAAGTGATTTTGAAGTCATTAAAATTTGAGAAAAATATCTGACCACCTTAAGACTACATTTTCATTACCTGTATATGTATAATAGAAGTAATAATATATAAAGTATTTCTTACATAAGTTAAGAATGTTTCTTTTTCTTCTTTCCTTCTTTCCATCCTGCCATCTGGGTAAAAATAAGTCACAAATTAGATAAACTTGTATGTATGATTTGTTTACTTCTCCCAAGTAAAAACGATGAAGTAACAAAGTAGATAAGCTTTTGAGTCTGTAAGTATCACTGGTAAGCTTGTTAAAAATGACCATCTCCAGGCCACTGGGGCTCACAGACCGGTTGTTAGGCACAGAGGAGCCCAAATCATCTGATGCAAATCATCTATTTCTGTACTTTCAGGTTAACTGCTTAAAAATGTAATCATTTGGGGCCCCTGCGTGGCTCAGTCCTTAAGCATCTGCCTTCGGCTAAGGTCATGATCCCAGGGTCCTGGGATCCAGCCCCGCATCGGGCTCCTGCTCAGCGGGAAGCCTGCTTCTCCCTCTCCCACTCCCCCCTGCTTGTGATCCTTCTCTAGCTGTCTCTCTGTCAAATAAGTAAGTAACAATCTTTAAGAAATAATTAAAAAATAAAAAATAAAAATGTAATCATTTACAAATTTCAATCTAATCATCAAATGACATTTGGACTGCTGTGTGAGTTTATAATTAGAAAATTTTCAAAATTTCAAAAGAATAGTGATTACAAACAATTTAGGAAGAGTAAGAAAAAAAGCCTTTACTTCCTGCTGACATAGAATAGTTCTATTACTTCTAAAACATCACAGAACTTTTTATGATCACACTCACTTACATGCATTTATCTAAAATTAGTCCAAGGCTAGTGTGCAGAATTAATACAAAGGAACATCGCATTATTGATTCTAACTTCTTCAGTATTTACTAGATATCAATCTTCAATAACATGTGTGCAATCTACTGCACGAGTCACTGGATAAAAAGCACTGAGGATTTTTTTGACTTTTATAACAACCTTATAATATTTGATTTTGATAAGGTTTAGGTGAGTATTAAAAGTTGAAAATAAAGTGGTTTTTTTCTTTGCCTCCCAGCTGAACATGTACTCATATAACAGAACCGGATCTGAGACATGAGAAAACCTTAATCAATAAATTGAATTTGGATTGCATGCTCGTGGCTCTCAAATTCTTATAAAACTGTCCTTGAAAGCAAGATTTTTTTTTCACTTATATGTCATTATTTAGAAATAGTTATTGTATGTCTTTATAATACCTGTCTACATGCTTGAAAAAGTTATAAGCTGCATTTTGACATGAGGGATATTGAAAGAAAAGTTTCTAGGGACAAGTCTGATTATGCACCAGGTGCCTAAACAAACACCAAGTTTGTTTAGCAAACTTGCTGACAATTGCTGGCGTATTCAGAAAGTAAAACTTGTGGTGGGGGCTCAGGAGAAAACCATAATTGTTGACACATTGTTCTAGCAGCAAAATGCAAAAACTGCACTACCATAAACCTTGGTATGTGATGATTGATTAATATATATCTGCTGAAAGGAAAGAAGGAAAAAGAAATGAGGAGGGAAGGAGGATATGAGGGAGGGAGGAGGGACGATAAAGTCAGACTTATTTATGTATTAAAAAAAATTATTCGTGGGGCACTTAGATGGCTCAGTTGGTTAAGCCTCTGCCTTTGGCTCAGGCCATGATCCCAGGATGATCCCAGGGTCCTGGGATCAAGTCCCACATTGGGCTCCCTGCTCAGCGGGAAGTCTGCTTCTCCCTCTCCCTCTGCCCCTTCCCCCACTCATGCTTTCTCTCTCTCTTTCTCAAATAAATAAATAAAATCTTTAAAAAATATATAAAAATTATTTATTTCAATATGAAAATATAGACAAGTTTAAAAAAATAGGGAAACTTTTTCATTCCAATTAATTGTTACCTTAAGAATCTTTTGCACTGGGCGCCTGGTGGCTCAGTCGTTAAGTGCCTTTGGCTCAGGTCATGATCCCAGGGTCCTGGGATCAAGCTCTGCATAAGGCTCCCTGCTTGGCTCTCCCACTCCCCCTGCTTGTGTTCCTTCTCTTGCTGCATCTCTCTCTGTCAAATAAATAAATAAAATCTTAAAAAAAAAAAAAGAATCTTTTGCACTCAAAGTATATTTCTTATGAATCATGTTCTTATAAAACATAAAATCAAAAATATTGGTACCACTTCTGAAAGTTCAGAGTTAAGAACCCTTTCAAACATGATGCAAACTTAGATACCATAAAGAAGGAGATACAATTTGTCCATAAGCTGCTAATCTTATGCTTAAAAAATATCATAAAAAATCAAATAAATTAAAAATTATATAATGAAAAAGATTAAAATTATCCCTAAATATAGAAATTAGCCTTTAAAAACTACAAAGTAAAATAATAATAAAGTATCATTTTAGAGTTTTCAAGGGGTAATAATTCAGAGACTATCCTGTGCTGTTAGTGAAAGCATAAATTAATACAATCTTCTGAAGGCAACTTGCCAATATTTTACCCCAAAATTTTAAATGGACATGTCTTTGATTCAAGGATGCCATAAAGTTCCAAAGTATATTTTTACAGGGGCGCCTGGGTGGCTCAGTTGGTTAAGCAACTGCCTTCGGCTCAGGTCATGATCCCAGAGTCCTGGGATCGAGTCCCACATCGGGCTCCCGGCTCAGTGGGGAGCCTGCTTCTCCCTCTGACCCCTTCCCCTCTCATGCTGTTTCTCTCTTGCTTGCTCTCTAATAAATAAATAAATAAATATCTCAAAGTATATTTCACCACGGGATTATTAGTAAATGCAAACAATAAGAAATAAGAAATAAGAATAAGAATAAGAAATAAGCAATAAGAAATAAGAAAAAAATGTCTATTTATAAAGCCTACTTAAATAAATATACCAAAAGCACATAAAGGAATACTGTGCTCATTGAAAAGCATTTGTTTTTGCTTTTAAAATGTCTATACTGCAGACATATATACCAAAAACTATAAAACTTTAGAAAGTCTGCATCACCTTTGTTGAACTAATTTGTTCCTTTTCTCAAAGTTAGTTGATATGTTGAGAGAGATACACAAATAATGAGTTTTCAATTGATTATGGTAGTTTAATAAGTTTTTCGTGAAATTTAATGATATGAGTGGCATTGTGTCTCAAGAGTATATGTCAATTCGTAACTTCTCGACATGTATATTTAATGTCTGGCAATAACATTTGCATGGTTCTGCTATGCAGATTTATTTTCCTTCATAATGATATTGAAAATAGATGATAATTTTCATTGCAAAGAATATCAAGGTTGTATAATTAAAAAGCATAAAATATTCAAGCATTGCATATAAATTATCTCTTTATGATTTGAAGTATTATATTTTATGAAGCCATAATTACCACATTTTCCAACTGCTTTACTAAGTATATCTTAAAAGCATTTTTTTTAGAACAAGTAAAAATTTCAAATTCTCTATATATTTAATTTATTCAAATAAATACTATGTGAATGTATTTGAATAGACAAGCTAATTTTTAATACCTGATTCATAATCTTAAAAGTATGTCCTTACTATATATGATCCTCTTTTGATTTACATTTTTTAAAAACTGAAAAAATATAATGTAATTTTATAAATTAAGTTTCCACCTTGTTTTTGATTTAGATGCCACTACTTTGTGTGAAATTGTAATTGGAACTTGGGCATAGTTTTGGTCAAAAGACAAAATGAAGTTGAAAGTGTGAGATCTAAGTTTATTAGTTTATTACTATGCAAGAATTTATGTTCTGATTTGTATTTGCTTGTAAAATAAGAGTGCTAATTACTGAGTTAATTTGGGAAACAAGTGTTTTAACTTAAATAATTTGAATTGTTGAGGCAAAAGCTTTCTTCAAAGGCAATTCTCTCAGTAAATGAATTAATTTTCATCTATGCACTAGTCACTTAAAAAGAGTCAACAAAATTGTTGAAAATATCCCTATTTAAATCTTGATAACACGTTTTATGTTCCCTATCACTGGCACTACAGAATGGGATAAACCAGGTTTGCAGAGGAACAGAGAGCTGCATGGAGGTGGTTTATTTTAATGGTATAATCCGACATTATGAAACATTTAGTTCCACAGTTCTCAAAGACAGTGGGTAGTGCGGCATGAAGATGTTGGCAGCTAAATTTACCGATTAGTGTTCAACAAAACTGCTGCATTGGTATGCTCCATTGCCTCTTTCTTTCTTTCCCATTGAGGGGACTTTGAATAATGAATAAAGTGATTGTGAATAAAGAAATGATCTACCCCAATTCTAGGTGTGGTAGAAGAGTCACAGAAAAGCTAACCCTGACCTTTCTTTTTCCTTTCTAAATTGCCTTCCCTATTGTATTTTGATAAGACAGATACATAGTTCTCTATACTTCCTAAAGCAACCTTTGAAAATTTCACATGGATAACCACAACCTTATCACAGTTTGTGATTTATTTTCAGTAGAAGATTATGATTCAAACCAACACTACTAAGCAATAGCTAGAAATGAAGAACACATTAAGTTTTGAAAGAGCACATCATTTAGAAATCTATCTTAGAAGATGTAATACCCAATATAGACAAACACATAAATTAATTCAGACAAGTAGAAATTCTTCAACTGGCATAGATTATCTATCTTATTTTGGTGGCAAACACTGTTTTAACTAGACAAAAGATTTCAGAGAATATGTTATATTTCATACTGCGATTATTATTCTTTCTCATAGAATTGGATATATCCAATTTCTAGCTACAGTACAATCAGAGCATTCTAACCAGAAAGTCTTTGAAATGAATGGCTCAATGTGGTGTGATATTTACATCTTCTTCTATGGTATGTACAGCATCCTTTCCAAGTGAGAAATGCAAACTTCCATCAGTCAATAAGAATTCCTTTGGCCCAAAATTCTAACAACTTGGTCCGATAACCTGGGATATTGTTTCAATAAAATTTCACAATAGGTTCCCTTTTGAACAAAATGAACTGTTTTAAGATATAAATTATATATATATATATATGCACACATATAAAATTATGCATATATACATAAATACATATAAATATATGCACATATGCATAAATATATTAGTATATATTTAAAATACAAAAAGATATATTTAAAATATTAAAATATATATATGTATATATATATTTAACTTTAGGGTTGAAATCATCTCTAAAGTGCTTCTACTGAGGGGAGGCAGGTTGATGGCACCCAGGACCCTTTCACTGGTCTCTCATGGCAACGGAGACTTTCAGGACGGAAGCATCACTCTGGTACAGACAGACCTAAAAGCAACTGCAGGTTCTCCTGAATGTCAAGGCCTAGTTTTAATAACTGGTGCTTATTTAATCGAGACAAATACAGCTCTCTAAATGATTAGCAGCTTAAAGTCTGCCAGTCCTGCCGGCTCTTACCTTCCAAATGAGAGTGAAAGCTGAGAGCTAGCACTGTGTGGCTTCGGTAAAGCATGAAGGTCATACATCTACATCTCTAAATGGACACAATGTACCTGCTTTTCTCAGCTGTATATGGGAAACAAGTTTTACATCATCCATCTGTTTTTATTCTTTTGGAAACTGTGGCTAGCTAATGCGACCTTGTATTTCAAAAACTCTAGGCATATACTCTACCAGTAAGAGTGCAACGCTCATTTTTTTTTCCCTTTTTAGCAGATACATTGGTGCAATTGAAGAAGTAAATAGAGGAGAATAAAAGACTCAGCCTCTGGTCAAAACCTCACATTGCATTCTATTTTATGTATCTTTGTAAACAATTGATGGTATTTTTTTTAGGTTAGGGTGGTTATTTGACATAATAATCTAGTGTTTTTTTATGATATTATATGGTAATTCATTTTTAATAACACAACTGTCTTTGGACGTTCTCCTTGGGAAACTGATTTCACTAGGAGACATGTTTTCATGTCACCAAAAGATAATTTACAGATAAATATGCAGGGTTTTTTTTGTGTGTTACACCAGCTGTTTATTAAACCTTATTACATCCCAAGAAGTGTTGTACTTTATAAATATATATTTTTAAGAATATGTATATTGTAAATTCTCACAACTCTCTGAGGTGTGCCTGATTTAATCATGTCTAAATTAAGTGATACAACAAAAGTCACAGAACAGGGAAGAAACCTGTATTTGACCTCAATGCTCTTTCTCTCAAACATGAAATTTTTTCTCCCTATCTAATAACATGAATTGGAGAATGCACTTATTATTTTTGTGGGAATTGTTTATCAATCAGACGATGTCAATTGCATAGCATATATCATGATTATACTACCATGGACCGATATTATCAGTAACTGTCAAAGAAAGTGAGTTTGCTTTAATATACCGTAAACTAATTTTCATGCATTGGAAATCAAAGTGTCCATGTGGGACTGTGATACTTACTACTGAGTGACTTCATAGAGCTGTTCGAAAAAGTCTGCTGATAAACTTTATAATGTTATTGTCCATGTGCATAGATATGTGTGAGCTGTGCTTGTTAAACCTATTAAAGACTTTGGCAGTCAAAGCGATGGAAAGAAGTTAGAAGACTGAGCAAGTGAATGAGTACATTAATTTGGTATGGGGTAGGGAAAAATTATGGGAACGTCATTGATGGATTCCCCTGCGAAATGGGAAAGGTAAAACTAGTGCAACCAGATTGTATGGGGAATGGTCAAGGTCAGGAAACAAAATGGTTGGCAGAGGTCAGGGCCTGCCACTTATGGCTGATTGTTAAGTAGACTGGAACTGCACATCTCCAGAATTTATTCCAAGGCCGGGGGGGGTGCGACTGGATAGCCTTGCACATATAGGAGAATTAGCAGTAGCTGAAATCAAGAGGACTAGGTTCCTGGGGTGTGAGGAGGTAGTTAGGCACACAGTCAGCAGACTTCAATTGTATAGAAACTTTTTCATTAAGAAGTTCTTTAGCTTACAAAGGAAACTAGATGGCTAGGATCTTTCTCTATTTTTTTGTCATTAAAATATGTTGATTAATTTGAGCTTAGTTACACTTTCACTAAAGAAATTTCTTTCATCTACCGTATAAGAGTTAACTCGATGCTTTCACTGTGAATGTCTCACTGATCTTTTGAAGTTCTTATGTTTTGAAGACTCCAACTGTTTAATTTCCTATAATCAGCACTGGCAAGTAGACGAGAGCACAGGTGGAACTCAAATTCCATTTTCCTGTCAAATTCTTCTCTCAGGTCTCAGAATCATCTGATTTAGGCCTGGATGCACATTCAAAATAGAGAGAACTATTATTGAACCCCTCACTTCACAGAGTCTGTTGGATGACTAGGAATCCAATGTCTTCTGCAAACACACTTAGGTAATGGGTCCACCCAGGCTCCATTTCCATAAAGTCACTGAGTAAGAAAAAATTGCCCTCTGCCTTTGAAAGGAGACAGTTTTCAACATTCTTCTCTCCTAGTGTCTTTTGCTAATTGATTTTTTAGTCCTATCCAGAATATTAAAGTTCTATTGATTTATATTTTTTCATGCCATTTAACCATCTTTAATTGAACTTATACAGATTATATTTTAAATTCCTTAAAATATCAGTGATTCCAAACTCAAACAATTATTTCCAGAATGGTTACTCTTTAAGTGTCTTCTATTATTCAGCTTTCTGAACCCACACCTAGTTGCACCTGGCCATGTGATCCCTCTGTGTCCTCTCTTCTCACTGAGCCGTGTTTGCACAGTGCTGAGATCATTTTCCTGTGCACACAGAACAAGAGGGGAAACTGTCATTTAACTAAATTGTCAAATAAATCCACCAGAAAGTTAATTTCAAATGGCAAGAAATTGAATGGACTAATATTTACATGTACCATTTAGTGGCTTTTGATGTGAATTTGGAGTGATTCCTTAATAGCAATGAAAACCTCCATGTTAGTCATGGCCCATACAAAATTTATTTCATATACTTCATAAGAGAAAAAAAAATCTACTGTAAATAACACAGAAATAATGGGTTGTCAAAAAGGATATTGTCAATACAGCCTAATTCAGAGACAATTGTTATGACAGATAATTCAAATTTATTTTAATTTAATTTAATTTATTTATTTGAGAGAGAGAGAGTGAGTGGGAGAGAGAACATAAGCAGAGTGGAGGGGCAGGGGTTGAGAGAGAGAGAGAGGCAGGCTCCCTGGTGAGCAAGGAGCCCAACGTGGGACTTGATCCCAGGACCCTGGGATTATGACCTGAGCCAAAGGCAGATAAATGTTTAACCAACTGAGCCACCCAGGTGCCCCAGATAATTCAAATTTAATAGTTTGAGAAACAAGAATAACACAGCATTATCAAATACATAAGGAGGATGTATACTTCCCCATATGAAACATTACAATTATTTCTTCTCATTTGATGATTTTATCCTCATTTTAATAAGTGAGTTTTAACAAAAAGTTTTAAGAAAAGTGAGTTTTTGAGTCAATGAAAGCAAATAAAATTACTGAAATAATGTTAATAAAAATGGGACAGCAGTATGATTAAATATGATGTATACATGAAATATAATTAGCTGAGAAGAAAATTACCTCTAAATATCCTGATAGTTAAGACAATAATTAAAGATTATTAATTACTTAATTTTGGTTGATTAAACAAATGAAGCACATCAGTTTAATCAGTGATTAAACAAATACATTTGTTTTGTTAAAAAGAATTTCTTTTAATAAGAAATATTAATGAACATGAGTTTTAAATATTAATAAACATCTCAAGATTCTTAAATAATAATACTTTGAAATATTTTAATATAAATTCAAAATAATGTAGTTATTTTGACTATCAGTCATCTATTTATATATTTTTCAATACCAGTATACATGTACAGTAATATCAGAATTGTTAACCCATGGCCTCATGGACACACTATTATCAGTACAGTGCTTATGTACACAGTTTCTTTTGTCTTTAGTTTTACATATGCTATTAATTTCCAAAGATTCTTAGGTCAGTACATATTTCCCTGCCCCCTTCAGTGAGGTTATTTCAGAGATTTTTATACAAGTAGATTATTTTGTCATATTCTATGTTCCTTCTTGGGATCCCTTAGTCTCTTAAATTATTTTTTTTTAATTTGCATACATTTAGGTTTACTCCTTGTGCTGTCAAGTTCTATTGGTTTTGCTAAATGGCTAGTGTCATGTATCCACAAATACAATATCATGCAGGAGAGATTTACCATTCTAAAATATCCCCTGTGCTTCACCTATTCAAATTTACCTTGGCAACAACAAATCCCTGGGAACTATTGATCTTTTTACTGTCTCCACAGTTTTACCTTTACAGGATATTATATAACTGGAATCATAAAATATGTAGTCTTTTTAGATTGGCTTCTTTCACTTAGCAATATGCACTTACTGTGATCCATTTCTTTTTGTGGCTTAACTACTCACTTTTTATTTAACTCAATAATATTCTATTATTTGGTTGCACCACAGATTGTTTATCCATTTATCTGTTAATGGACACCTTGGTAGCTTACAGTTTGGGGTAATTATGGATAAAGCTGTTATAAATATTCATGTGCATGGCTTTCATGTGGACATTACTTTCCAAATCAGTCAGGCAAATAGCTAGGATCCGATTGCAGGATCATCTGGCAAGATTATGTTTAGCTTTGCAAGAAACTGACAAACTGTCTTCCAAAATCTTGCATTTTGCATTTCCTCTATGAATAAAAGTTCCTGTTGCTCCACATCCTTGCTAGAAACTGGTAATATCCATTTTTAAATTTTATTTATTATAATATTTGTATAGTAGTATTTTATTGTTATTTTAATTCACAATTTCTTAATACCGTATGATATGGAGCATCTTTTTATGTTTTTGTTTCCTATCTGTATGTATTTCTTGGTGAGGGCTCTGAACTGCTCTTTTGCCCATTTTTAATTGGGTTGCTGTTTTTTTTATTGTGGAGCTTTAAAATTTCTTTGCATATACTGGATCCAAGACCGTGTCAAGTATGTCTTTGGAAAATATGTTCTCTCAGTCTGTGGCTTGACTTTTGATTTTAATAACAGTGTCTTTCCTAATGTTTGTAATTTTAATGATCTAATTAAAAAATGGTTTTTTATATAGATTTCACTTTTGTGTTGTATGTAAAAATTCATCACCAGCGGAAATGGATGAGAGTGGTCAAAAGTTATAGACTTCCAGTTAGAAGATAAATAAGTACTGGGAATATAATGTACAACATGGTGAGTATAGTTAACATTGCTAAATGATATATTTGAAATTTAAGAGAGTAAATCTTAAAAGTTCTTATCACAAGAGAAAAAAAAAGATTTCTTCTTTTTTTTGCATCTATACGAGGTGATGGATGTTAACTAAATCTATTGTGGTAATCACTTTACAATATATGTAAGTCTAATCATTATGCTGTACACCTTACACTATAATGCCATATGTCAATTTTATCTCAATAAAATTAAAAGAAAACCACAAAAACTCACTGCCAAAGTCAAGGTCATCTAGATTTTCTCTTACATTTTCTACTAAGAATTTGATATTTTAGCATTTCAAACTTAGCTCAATGATCTTTTTTGAGTTGATTTATGTGAAAAGTGTAAGATTTGTGTCAACGTTTATTCTGTGTTTTGGATATTGATGTCCAATTCCTCTCGTAGCATTGTTGAAAAGACTATTCTCACTTTATTGAATTGCTTGTGCTCCTTTATCAAAGATCAGTTGCCTGTTTTTGTGTTATGTATTTATGAGCTCTTTTTTCTGTTCAGTTGATGAACATTTTAATTCTTCCCCTAATACCATGCTATCTTGATTAATGTAGCTGATCCAAAGTCTTAAAATTGGTAATGCAACTCCTCTAATTTTGTACTTCTTCAGTATTTTGTTGACTACTATGGATTCTTTGTCTTTCCATATAAACTTTACAAACCCTCAGTTTGTTTCCCAGAGTCAAGAGTCTTTCATGGTTTGTTTCCCTCTCTGATTCCTTCCCATTCAGTTTTACCTCCCTTCCTCTACGGTCCTCTGCACTATTTCTTTTATTCCACATATGAATGAGACCATATGATAATTGTCTTTCCCTTATTGACTTATTTCCTTTAGCATAATACCCTTGAGTTCCATCCATGTTGATGTAAATGGTAGGTATTCATCCTTTTTGATGGCTGAGTAATATTCCATTGTTTATATGAACCACATCTTCTTTATCCGTTCATCTGTTGAAGGGCATCTCGGCTCCTTTCACAGTTTGGCTATTGTGGACATTGCTGCTATGAACATTGGGGTGCAGGTGCCCTGAACATAGAGTTATGAATGGTATTCCTTTATCACTCTTTAATGTCCATGAGCTCAGTAGTGATGACATTTGTTCATTTCTGGTATTGACAGTTTGTGACTTCTCTCTTTTTTTAATTTATTGATTAAAGATTTGTCAGTTTTATTGATCTTTTAAAAAATCAGCTTTTACTTTCATTGATTTTGTCTCATTAATTTCATGATTTCAAATTCATTGATTTCTGATTTTTTTTCTATTATATCTTTTCTTCTGCTTAAGGTAGTCTTCTTTTCATATTTTCCTAAGGTGGAAGCCTTCATTACTGATTTTAGATCTTTCTACTTTTCTAACATAAGCATTAGTTCTTTAAACTTCTTTCTTAATACTGATTTCCCATAAAACTGATCTTTTATTTTATGTTTCCTTAAGTTCAAATATTTCTTTTGTTTAGATTTCACTCAAAAATTCTTCCTTCACATTCAGTTTGAATGGGAAAAAATCAGGGAGATAAACCATGAGAGACTCTTGACTCTGGGAAACAAACTGAGTGTTGTGGAAAGGGAGATGGGGGGGTGGGTAACTGGGTGATGGGCATTAAGGAGGGCATGTGATGTGATGAGCACTGGGTGTTATACAGAACTAATGAATCATTGAACAATACATCAAAAACTAATGATGTAATGTATGGGGATTAACATAACAATAAAAAAATTTAAAAAAAAATAAATAAAAGAATCTATGCACAAAAAAAAAAAAACTAATGATGTACTATATGTTGGCTAACTGATTTTAAATTAAAAAAAAAACTCTTCCTTAACCTATGTATTATTTGGAAGTATGTTAATTAATCTAAAATATTTGGGATCTCTATCTATCTTTCTATTATTGATTTCTAACTTATTTCCATGTGGTGAGTATATCCTTTGTGTGGTTTCTACTCTTAATATTTTAAGTGTATTTTATAATCTAGATGTGTTTCCTTAGTGAATATTGCATAGGTACCTGAGAAAAGATGTGTATTCCTTTGTTCCTTGATGGAATGTTCTATAAATGTCAATTAGGTCATTTTGATTGAAAGTGCTATTTAGGCCAGGGACATAGTTTCTAATTTTCTGCCTGCTGAACTATGAATTACTGCAAGATGCTTAAGTGTCCAACTATAATAGTAGGCTTGTCTATTCCCCCTTGCAGTTCTATCAGTTTTTTCCTCACATATTTTGATTCTGTGTTGTTAGATGCATCCACATTTAAGATTGCTGTATCTTTTTGAAGAATCAACAAATTGGCCCTTTTATCATTATAAAATACTCCTCTGAATCTCCCATAACTTTCCTTGTTCTTAAATTTGCTTCATCTGAAATTTATATAGGAACTTCAGCTTTCATTCGATTGGTGTTAGCAGGGTAAATATTTTGCAATCCCTTTACTTTTAACTAATCTGAGACTTTATACATAAAATGGGTTTCTTATAAACAACATATAATTGTGCCTTTTTAAAACCCACTCTGACAATCTCTTTTCAATTAATATATTTACATAATTTATGTGGAGATTATTGATATGGTTGAATTAATATCTAACATGTTTGTCACTATTTTTCCCACATTTGTTGTTTCTTACCTCCCTTGCTTAAATTGAGCCTTTTATATGATTCTCTTTTATCTTTTCTTTTAACATTTCAGTAAACTTCTTTTTTTTTTTTTTTAAAGATTTTATTTATTTGAGAGAGAGAGAATGAGAGAGAGAGAGCATGAGAGTGGGGAGGGTCAGAGGGAGAAGCAGACTCCCTGCCGAGCAGGGAGCCCAATGCGGGACTCGATCCTGGGACTCCAGGATCATGACCTGAGCCGAAGGCAGTCGCTTAACCAACTGAGCCACCCAGGCGCCCTCAGTAAACTTCTTTTTAAACATTTAAGTGGGTGCCCTAGAGTCTACAATATACATTTTTAGCTATTACAGGTTAATGTTCAAATAACACTATACTGCTTCACAATTAGTGCCGGTACTCTGTAACAGAGTATTCTCAGTTCCTTTGTCTTAGTCCACATGATTTTAGAGTTATTCATTTCACTTATACAAGTTATGAACTCCAACAAAATGTTATTATTTTATTTTATGTTTAGCTTTTTATTTTTTTGTTTTTTTCAATTTTTTTTATTATGTTCAATTAACCAACACATAGTACATCATTAGTATTTGATGTAGTGTTCAACGATTCATTAGCTGCATATAACACCCACCACCCATCACAACATGTGCCCTCCTTAATACCCATCACCCAGTTACCCCATCCTCCCACCCCCTCCCTTCTATATCCCTCAGTTTGTTTCCCAGAGTCAAGAGTCTCTCATGGTTTGTCTCCCTCTCTGATTTCTTCCCATTCAGTTTTCCCTCCCTTCCCCTGTGATCCTCTGCGCTATTCCTTATGTTTCACATATGAGTGAAACCGTATGATGATTGTCTATCTCTGCTTGACTTATTTAGCAAATAGTTACCTTTTGAACAATTAAGAATAAAAAAAACAATTTTATTTCACCTTTATTCGTTTTCTCATCTTCTTTTTTTTTATGAAAATCAATGTGTTGTTTTTTTTTTTTTTCTTCTTGGAACAACATCAAATTAATTATACTATTTTCTTAAATAACCTAAAAGGTCATTTCAATGTGAACTATTATATTTTATCTTTTTTCTACAGAAAATTTAAAGCAGTGCATTTTGAATCTTTTGAATCTAACTTTTATATGTTCATTTTTATTATTAAGACATATATTTAAATATAATTACTGAAAGCAATTTTTATTCTTCAGATAGTCAAAAGTATCACTCCAATGTAGTGAAAGCATAGGTTTTATTAAAGGTGCTTAAAAATATCTATAAAAAGAAATAATGTTTACACAAGAAATTAATCATTAGGCCTCAGGAGCATATTTTCTTAGAAAGCATATTTGTTACATAAATTTATACAGGAATAGATGGGGTGGTTCCTTATGTCTGTTACAACTTTTTTTAGCAAGAATTTCTAGGAACTGTCCATTGTCTGCTGTTCTAAAAGGAGAAATTGTAGCCAGTAAACATTTCATCCTTTGATGTGTTCAGGTGTTTGTGGCTTATAGCTTCTCTACATTTGGAATTTCCAGTTTAGCAACCCATTCTATTTTCTCCTTGGAACCTAAAGTAGGGATCATTAAAAACAGTGCCTTGGCTCCCCTATTTGAAAAGAATGGTTTGAAGGAAGAGGAATAAGTATTAAATTGAGGATGGGTTTCCCCTAAGACAGCATTAAATTAAAAGTTCCTCTCTCTGTAGTCCAAATTATATTGTGTCCCAAGTTTACCTTTATTACCATTCTTTTTTTTTTCCTTATGAATATGTTTGTCAGCAAGTTTGAAAAGACAATCCTGTACTTTACTCCAGAACAGCTTAAGCTCTTTGCAATGTTCACACCTGTATTCTGTTTTCCCATCCCCCCAGACATTCAAAGTTAACATTTGTGAAAACCCCTCTCCCTGAGATATGCTGGAATAGTTGGATGGCACACGATAACTAGAGATCTCTGCTTCTCATTAAATGTCTTTGAATATGATATCATTTAGTTTAGTCATTGTTTTTTATGATGTATTTTGTGGTAAATTGTCACCCTTAATATTCTTTTTTTGTTGTTGAACGTCTCCATGGGTCATGAATTGGATACTAAGAACCAGACAGTCTGACTCCAGAAAAGTAGAAAGCTTTTATGAAAGGATTTCTATTTAATGCAAGGATTTCTATTAGTGCATGATGGCTAAATAAGAAAATACACTCAGCAAAAATAATAGCATATAATGTTGTAGCACACTGCACTAGACACTCATGAAATACTTCTATAAAAATATTTTTATTTGTTAATATTAATTTACATATTAATAGCATAAAGGAAAATAAATATCTGCACCCATCCCTGGTATATAGGTTAGCTATTTTTTTAAAAAAAAGAAAGAGGTAGATCAAGAAGATTCTTTTGTCCTAAAACGTTATGTATTTTCAAATTCTCAGCTTTCATAGATCAGCCATATGGATTAATATTAAATTTTTCAGATGTTAATTTTTTTTTTAAAGATTTTATTTATTTATTTGACAGAGAGAGACACAGCGAAAGAGGGAACACAAGCAGAGGGAGTGGGATAAGGAGAAGCAGGCTTCCCGCAGAGCAGGGAGCCCGATGTGGGGCTCAATCCCAGGACCCTGGGATCATGACCTAAGCCAAAGGCAGACGCTTAACGACTGAGCCACTCAGGCGCCCATTTCAGATGTTAATTTATATATCTTATTTGGATGAAAAGATTCTATTAACTAAGAAAGTTTGGAAATCTATCTACTTAATACACATTGCTCTTAATTCATCATGTGTGCTCTTTTGTAGCTTCACACATATAGCCTACAGTAGTTCCCATTGCCTCAAACAATACTTACTTTTAATTTGTAAGTTATCAGCTCCATGGCAACTCTTAGGAAATATTTAGTTTAATAAGGTGGTAGATTCCTAGAAAAAATATCTAATAATCTGGAAAAATGTAATAAAACTCACAGAAAAGCAAACACAGTTTAAGGCTGATTTAGTGTCATGGTATCATCTTGTATTGTTGCATATCATTATCAATATCAAGTTAAAGAGGAACTGAATGGTTCCATGGCAAAATTCCAATAATCATTACCTCTGCACTTTGCTACAGAAAAGAGAGCTTAGAAATTCACTAAAGTTCTGGGTTGATATTCTTTGAAATATGATATGATCATAGAAATTAACCATAATATTTCATAATAGTCTGTATTAAATGAATAACCTAGCTATTTTCCATACCCTTGATCAATTTCCTTTATCTCTTCTCTGGATAAATACTGTATTAGGGTTCTTGAGAGGAACAAACCAATAGGATGTGTACGTGTACACACACACACACACACACACACACACACACACACATCAATATATATTTACATATTTTAAAAAACATAAAATGTAAAGAAAAATTAGAGAAACCACACTTAACATAATAAAGAACCACTGTTGTGTTACATTCATTAAAAGAACCAGGCTTTATTTCATTTTATTAGTACTTTTTTTTAATCAGAGAGAGAGCCAAAACAGGGGGAGCGGCAGGCAGAGGGAGAGGCAGACTCCCCGCGGAGCTGGGAGCCCGATGTAGGGCTCCATCCCAGGATCCTGGGATCATAACCTGAGCCAAAGGCAGACGCTTAACCGACTCAGCCACCCAGGCATCCCGAAAGAACCTGATTTTAATGCAAGCACTTTCCTAAGTTGCTTACCTATAAATAATGGAATTAGCTCTTATGGTTATGGAGGCTGGCAAGTCTGAAATCTGCAGGGTGGGCTGCCAGTCTGGAAAGATCAGCTGAAGTCCGAAAACCAATCTGCTGCCGAGTTCCCTCTTGCTCGGGGAAGGACAGTCTTTTGTTTTATTCAGGCTTTCAACTGATTTGATGAGGCCCACTCACATTTTTGAGGGCAATCTGCTTTAAATCTCATCCAAAAACACCCTCACAGAAACATCCAAAATACTGTTTGACCAAATATGTCCTCACCATGGCTCAGGCCAGTTGACACGTAAAATTAACCATTACAAGTAATTTGCACATTTGCAACTATACAATGAAGCAACCAGGGTATTCACTGATGGCCCAGAAAAGGGGAAGGTGGAAAGAGACACAAAATGCCATATGGCTTAATTTGTTTTTCTTTTAAATTTTTAGAACTGTTGATATACATAACGTAGATCCAGCTTTCCTCTCATTTCACACAATACAGTTTTTAAGTTCTTAAAAAAAAAAAAAAAAACTTGTAAAGTGTAAAAGGAAAGATTAGCTAAACTATACTTAGGTAATAAAGACCATTATTGTTTAGATTTTAATGCAATCATTACCTAAGTTGCTCTATCACACCAATTCTAAATAAAGTCCTATTTCTTTTCCTAAATATATCATATAGTGCCATTCTCTTCTAGTTCAGAAATGTTTATGATAAAATATGATAGAGTTATTCCTCAAACATTGCACTGGTGAGGAAGATAACAACTTGAGTAAATTTGCAGGATCTGGATATTCATTTATTCCAATGTATTTGTAATCATATTACCCTGTTAGGGAAAATGACAGGTGATAGCAGTTGAGAATTTTACTGGAAGATATTTTTGGGAAGCTATGGATATATAAATTCATGTAAACATGTCTCTTTCCTTACACTCTTGTCTTACACTAGATGCTAGTATTGATTAGATGTCTTGGGTATTTCCATCTTTAAAAAACAAACAAACAAAAAAACAGGTAATTTTAATAATTGCTAAAAATGTGCTGGAGACTCTGTTCAATGTCAACAACCACATTTAATTATCAAGAAGACAATATAAGTCTTGATGTGAGATCTGGCAGCCTGAATCACTAGGCCATAATTTAAGTGGAGTATCTTTTAAGGCACAATGGACATATCTTACCTTCACGGCTAGGAAAAAGAAGGAAAGGCATGAAAAAAGGAGACCATCCAGTTATAGCAGTATCTGGTATAGGAAATTTGTGGGAAGTGACATACTGTGTGTTGGGTAGTGTGAGGGGTGGGGAATCTCACACCTTTTCTGGAAATATTTTGGGAAATATTAATGTCTTTCTTTAGTCTACATATAGCAGTAAACAAGATAGTCAAAATCCCTGCCCTTGGTGATCTTTCATTTCACTGGGGAAGGTGAGGATAAAAATAAACAAATAAATAATTTGGGTGAAATAGATAAAGGAGACTAAGAGTGTACTTATCTTGATGAGCCCTGGATAATGTATACAATTGTTGAATCATTATACTGTACAACTGAAACTAATATAACACCATATGTTAATTACACTTCAATGAAAAATAATTGTGTAATAAACCTAATGACAAGAAATACCACAAACAAAAATAAGGCAGGATAAACAGCTACCTCCAGAAATGTGTGAGTTTTTGGGTGGTTGATTCTATTTTATGTGTTTTGGTCAGAGAATACTTTAATGATGAGGAGTCATTCGATGAAGTGTAAAGACCCAAAGATGGGAGAGTGAATAGCGTATTCAATAATCAACAAAGAGGGTTTGGAGAGGAAAGGGAGAAAATAGGAGATGAGGATTGAGATACCAAGGGATTAGGGGATATCTGGCCTTTTGGCCACTCGTGAGAACATGGTTCCACTAAGTACCATATGCAGTTACTGGAAGGTTCTGAGTAGGGAAAAAGCATCATCTAAAATACAGATTTTAAGAGGATCACCCTGGTAACTCTAATGAGAATAGGCTGAAGAGAAGAAAAGGAAGACACATTCCCCTAAGTTCGCTGCCATGGTATCACTATCACCATTTAAAAATACTATATATTCCACACACATTTCTTCTATATAAAGTAAATTAGGTTACATGCCATAATATACAATGCTTCTTCATGAAAAGTAAAGTTAATTTTATTTGTTCCTTTAGCATATTTCCCTTGTTTGTTCATACCTTTTCCTGTAATAAAATTTCTACTTTTAGTAGCGCTCAGCAAAGCAGCCAAAACTGGGAGAGAAGTGTAACAACATTTCTATGTCACATTTTTTTATATTTTACTGTCAATATTTCTGTAGCTTTCTTATTTCTGTTGGCAAATAAGCTAAATAAAAATAAATCTTATCAATTCATCCATCTGATTTCCCCCATTGTGAACCACCAAAACCAGTCCCTCCCTCTTGTTTTCTCTTTGCTATTATCTGTATCCTTGCAATGCAATTTCACTTTTGTCTACTTTTCAGGCCACTGGGATTTTACAAAGACATCAGTGATTTCATATTCAACAACAATGACTTCTGTTCTGTTAAAATGTATACCTATCTATTTGTATTATTATGAATGTTTGAGATTTTAGACCTAAAACATGTAATTTAAGTCCTCTGGCAACAGTGAAGAAGAATGTATACTTATTTAGCCAAAGATCAATAAATGCTCAATGGTACTTCCATATAGACATAGTCTTAATCTGTGGCTTTCTAAAAACCATCTCCTGAGAATATTTACCACGGAATCAATATTCACGTCTGTTCTCATGATGACTGATTTATGTTTGGATACCGATTGTACCCCGGCATTGTAAATGCAGCCCACAAAGCAAGGAACCATCCATCAATATACTATTAGTATTTGGAAAGGTTGGTCTAATTACTAATAAGAAGCCAGAAGGAAGCAAAGTAATTTGGTTGTATTGTTATATTTACATAGCCAAATATTAAAGAAATAGACTCAAAGTCTACTTGATTCACTTACTAATGGGAAGCTAACCAACATTCTTTAATGAAATACTGTAGAAATGTACAATGTGAAAAGAGCCAATATGATTTTGATATTCAAAAATTGTCCAATATGTGTGGCAAGTTTGGGAATATAAAATGGAGCCAGTAAAGAAATAATACAAGGTTTTTCTTTTTTCCCCCTCCCCCTCCTCCTCCCTTCTTTTCTCTCTCTCTCCTTCCTTCCTTTCTTTCTTTCTTTCTTCTTCCTTTCTTTCTCTCCTCTTTCTTTCTTTCTTTCTTTCTTTCTTTCTTTCTTTCTTTCTTTCTTTCTTTCTCTTTCTTTTCTTTCTTTCTTTCTTTCTTTCTTTCTTTCTTTCTTTCTTTCTTTCTCTTTCTTTCTTCTTCTTTCTTGTGAAGGCATACTGTGTTACATCAGTTCTGTTTAAGTATGGGAGACTAGAATATAAAGGAAAACTATGGATAAAATCTTTATAATTAGAGTTGTTTTCAGACCCAAATTTTATATGATAAAAGTGGCTTTCTATATCAGTGGATAAAACATAGAGGGTGTTATGACTCAGGACCGAACACAAACATACAAGTAAAACAAACACAGATGGGTTATTCTGTTAAAGGTAGCATCTCAGCAATGGTAGCATCTCAGAAAAAACATGCTTCAATTTTGGTGCACTGTCTCACTGGATGAGTTTGTAGGTCCACAGTAATGAGAATTTGATTGCAGGAATCAAGGGGGTGGCAGTAGATTTGCCCCTCTGACTTCATCTTCCTGGACTGCCATAACAAAGTACCATAGACTGGGTGGCTTAACAAGACATTTATTTTCTCACAATTAAAGAGACTGGAAATCTGAGATCAACATGAGAGTGTGGTCACGTTTTGGCCAGACCCCTCTTCCTAGCTTGCAGACAGCTGCCTTCTTGCTGTGTGCTCACATGGCCTTTCCTAGGTGTGGGAGGGTAGAGAGAAAGAGCAAACTCCTCCAATGTGTCTTCTTTTAAGGTCCTAATCACATCACAAGGCTCTCACCCTCATGACTTCATTTAAACTTAATTACCTCATAGGGGCGCCTGGGTGGCTCAGTTCGTTAAGCGACTGCTTTCGGCTCAGGTCATGATCCTGGAGTCCCTGGATCGAGTCCCGCATCAGGCTCCCTGCTCGGCAGGGAGTCTGCTTCTCCCTCTGACCCTCCCCACTCTCATGTGCTCTCTCTCATTCTCTCTCTCTCAAATAAATAAATAAAATCTTTAAAAAAAAAAAAAAAAAACTTAATTACCTCATAAAGGCCCCCATCTCCAAATACCATCATATAGGGCTTCCAAACATGAATTTGTGGAGAACAAACACATTCAGTCCATAATACTCTCTAAAAATTCCCTGTGATTCATGTTTTATTCCCTGGAATTTTCAGATAGGTGGCTATGCTGGTCTATTATAAAAGGAAAATTAATTAGAAATAACTGAGTCCTAATTAGTAGCTAAAGTTCCTGCAACTCTGAATAGGGATTCCTAGCCAGTCAGTTTTATTTCTCCTTCTTCCTCACAGAGATATCAGACATCAAGACAAATAGTTGAAAGACAATAACAAGATCCTTAGATAAGTATTAACCAGGGTATTGTTATTTAAGTAAACAAATTAAAAGACTCTCATAAAGAACATAAGTGAAAGAAATGACAAAAGAAATTTTGGAAAATGCCTGTTTTCTAAAGTAGACAGTTCTTGGTGATACTCTCCTAAAAGTTAATAAACTCCCAGGTAAGTCCAGCTATTCATTTTATGAGTACAACCGATTTGAGTAAATAGAGGTAACTAAAGTCTATTATGAGAGTGAAGCACCATTTAATTCCAATGAACTTTAAGTGTTTAATGTTCTTTAAAAGTTAGTTTATTGGAATATGAAAATAACCAAATGGCTGGGTATTTTGATTATACATCTATGGCCAATTCATATTATTTAAGTTATGCAAAGCCTCTTTACATCAGGGCACATAATCCAAACAGTCTTGCCATTTAACAACAATATAGACAGAATTCAGTGAAAGTTCAAGAGGTCATTTCTAACTTCTGCTTCAAAATTGTATACTAAACATAAGCTTCTACTTACCTCCCTCCCCAAACACAATTTAGCTGAAGGAACAAAAGGGAAGAGTGAGAAACCCATAAAAGCAATGGGAATAGGAAACATTTTGTCAACAGCCTGTCTTTAAAATAACAAACTTCTATAAAATACTGAGCTAGAATTTATCCTGGTAAAGTCTGCAAACTAGTGGCACAGGGGAGGATGAGTGTAGCAGTGAAGGTTCTTCTTTTCAAAGGATCCCCAGGAAATATGACATTTGTAGGTGACAAGGACTGGGAGTAGGAGAAAGGTAGGGGCCAAAGTTAGAGAAACCAACTGAATGACCATGGACAGTTTGGACCCATGATTCCTTCTAAGCCTTCATCTTGTTCCTCCATAGCCCTGAGAGTAACCCCCATGAAACTCTATAAAGTGGGGACATTCCTCTGCATCTTCTTACTGTGTCTGTTGGCATTAGAGAGAAACAAAAAAGGCTGCTTTGAACCTTACTGATAAGGTTAGAAAACATACAAAGAAAAAGAGAAAGTTTAAAGATAAAATCTATTAAAATACACAAACCCAGGTTCATTTTTTTAACTTTTTTATTCACTCGGGCTGATAGCTATTTTCTTTATGACCACTCCAATCGACAGCCTTGTTTAAATACCCCCTGCCCACCTACCCACACAGCCACAACCATATGATACACACACTGGAAAGAAGCAGACCTTCAAAGCTGGATAGAAATATTATGCTTTGCAATTAAGGAAGCCAATGCTTTAGTTATGTCTCTGTGACTAATTTAAAGTCATTAGTCATTTGAAAGCAAACAAACAAACAAATAAGAACAAACAAAAACAATGTGAATAAAATAACCAACTTGAGGAAGAGCAGAGATAAAGTAGAGAGAAAAAATAACTTGGATTATTTCTTCATGAGAGTCTGCAGAAAGTTCTAGGTAATGTTGCAATGTTAAGGAAGATAAGCCATGAGGAAAACAAAATAATAAGAGAATAAGAAGCATTCTCAAAAAATATGAGCATGATTGATGTATGTGGAGTGGGATAATTAAACTTGGATAATGGTTAGGTTATATCTGGTTTCTCATCTGGTGGGGAGTTATAAATATTAGCTATTCCCAATTTTGTAGGAAAGAAATATTTAAATGTTACTTAAAAATTAAAATTAATTGCCAGATGAATGTAAATTGCATACACTCCCCTACATTAGCAGTGGAAATATCATGAAATTTCAATCTATTCTGAAACGTAAAGGGAAAAAAGGAGAAGTTCACAAGGAAGCTTAGAAAATAAAATATATAAAATATAATAGTGGGTAGATGCCCAATATATTAAATATTTTCATTAGAATGACTTACTCTATTAAAAGACAGAGACTTTCATATTATTATTTTTTGTTTGCAGAAGTCTTGAGAAATATATTTACAAAAAATGATATAGATTTTGAATATGAAAGAACAAAGAATGCTAAACAAATAAGAACAATAGAAAAAAATGGCATACTTACCCTGGGACCAAGTTAAATATTGATTAGAAAAAATAAAGTATATATTATTTATGCTGCTAGCTAGCAAGATTATATATTCTTTATGTTGCAAACAATACCAAATTACTATTTATTTAAAAAAAAAGTAAATAATTGACTAAACCAATATTATTGGGAGGAACACCCAAGGCAGGAAGGTATTCTGCAAGACAACCCCATACATAGTAAGAGCTGCAATTCTAGCATCTAAACACATGACATCTTTGCATGAAGGAGTGTGACTGGCTTCCCACGGAGAACCATGAGAAGGTGTGCAAGGATGTTTAAGGTGTTACTGAAATATGGACAGGCTGGAGAGTGAAGAGGCCAGTTATCAAAGGGACCCTGTATAACTCCAAGGAGCAAGGCAGGCACTGGACCACGCCCACAGCCAAGGGCTCCCCTGGCCACTGCTTATTTGTTTGTAGTAGTAAAATCTCTCCTTCCTTTCCACTGCCTATCACTCTCTCTCCACTCACCTTAACCCCTTGGGATTCTCAGTCAGTCAAAAGTCAGTCAAAAGGGTCTGAAAAAGACAATTCTGAAATTCAAGTGTTGGAAAATTAACAATGATGGCGCTATTTTAGAACCCAGAGCTCTATAGTAAGTCTAAGCTACACTCACAGATGGAACCCAAGTTTCAGAGTAATGTTTTAGTTACACTACTAATAACCATATCTGTTCATGCTCATCCCCGGTATTCACTCAGGTATCCACAGCTTGATATGCTAACATCTTACATAGTCAAACTCTGGAAGATATGTAAGGTATTTAAAACAAAACAAAACAAAACAAAAAAAAACGAAAAAACCACTCTTGCATTAAGGAACAAGAAAACCATTTCTTTATTTTTTTTTAAGATTGTATTTTTTTATTTGAGAGAGAACAAGCGGGGGGGAGGGGCAGAGGGACATGGAGAGAGACAAGCAGGCCCCTCACTGAGCAAGGAGACCCTTGTGGGGTTATCCCAAGACTCTGAGATCATGACCCGAGCCAGAGTGAGATGCTTAACTGACTGAGCCACCCAGATGCCCCATAAGAAAACCATTTCTATAATAAGCATATACCCTTCACTTAAGTTTATATCTTCTTTATGACAATACAGAGGATGCATTTACTATGATTCCAAGTTAAAATCATTTCTAGTCATTGTTTCAGCACAAAAAATAATATTGTTGCATGCTTAGTAGGTGATGAATATTACACATTATGTATTATTTTCGTATATAATTTGATTTGATTCTCCTAAGAACTCTTTTTTTTTTTAAGATTGTATTTATTTGACAGAGAGAGACACAGCGAGAGAGGGAACACAAGCAGGAAAAATGAAAGAGGAAGAAGCAGGTTTCCCATGGAGCAGGGAGCCCAATGCGGGACTCGATCCCAGGACCCTGGGATCATGACCTGAGCCGAAGGCAGACGCTTAACCATCTGAGCCACCCAGGCGCCCTCCTAAAAACTCTTGAGGTAGATATTATTAGGCTAATTTTTGAATTGAGTGTTTGGGGTTTGAAGGGTTAAACAAATTGACAAGTTCTTACATCTACAATGCGGCAGAGCCTGAATTTGAACATATTTCAATCTGACGTCAAATATATGCTCCTAACCACCTCATTATATCGATTTGCAAATTCTTCTGTGAAAGATTTAAACTAAGCAAAATATTCTGTGCCTTGTAGCCTTCACCTTTAGGAAATGTGTCCAGACATACTCACATTCCCAAGAGAGGGAGATGATAAAAGTTAAAGCAGATGGTATAACTGAGTGATGAACTTGCTTCTGCTTTAACCTTCCTATTTTTTTTTTTCCTTTTGCACTAATCATGTCATGTATTTGCCAAATAAAAAACAATAGCTTTCAGAAGAAAAATCCATCTGAGAAAAAAAGGATCATCTAGGGGAAAAAAAGTGAGAAAAGGAAAAATTGTGAATATAACATGTATGTGGTTTCTTTTTTCACTTGTACAGTTTGTATAATTTTTCTAATTTATACAATTTAAAGGAAGTTATTTTTTATATATAGCAGTTTACCACCTACAGGTCTTACAAAATAGGTCCTCAATGTTTAAAGTATCTATGTATCTGCAAAACTGAAATCCAGAATAATATTTTATATAGTTTCTCACTGAGGCAATTTTTGATGTGAGTATGTTAAATAACAGGCATTCTTTAAGTGAAGAGGCAGCAAGCTCAGTGTTTAGACAGTTTCCTCTTTATTGTAAGGAATTTCATATACTTAGTTTTCTGAGAAGAAGCTATACTTATATCTAAATTAAGATGGGATTTTATTTCTTATGAACTTATCTATAATGAAATTCCTTTTGTAGTAAAATGGAATGGAATTCCATAAATGTTTAGAGAATGGCAAGAAACCAATTAAAATTCCCTTTGAATGGAAAATTGAACTTGCTCTTTCACTAAACTGTCTGTTGAAAATAAACCCATTGATAGAATAATATTTTAGTTTCATGACAAGCTCTCATCACTTTTAGACTGAATAGAATTAGGCTAACTTAAAATATTATAAAAAATGTTAGTTAAGTTGGATTAAAATAGCTAAAATAGGGCGCCTGGGTGGCCTCAGTCAGTTAAGCGTCTGCCTTTGGCTCTGGTCATGATCTCAGGGTCCTGGGTTCAAGCCCCGCATCGGGCTCCCTGCTCAGTGGGGAGTCTGCTTCTTCCTCTCCAATGCCCCCCTTTCTACCACCCCCTGCTCGCTGCTCGAGCACTCTCTCTTTCTCAAATAAATAAATATCTTAAAAAAATAAAAGAGCTAATATACAATGGAATATTATGCAGCCATCAAAAGGAGTAAGATCTTGCCATTTGCAACGACGTGGATGGAACTGGAGGGTATTATGCTGAGCGAAATAAGTCAAACAGAGAAAGACATGTATCATATGACCTCACTGATATGAGGAATTCTTAATCTCAGGAAACAAACTGAGGGTTGCTGGAGTGGGGGGTGGGGTGGGAGGGATGGGGCGACTGGGTGATGGACACTGGAGAGGGTATGTGTTCTGGTAAGCGCTGTGAATTGTGCAAGACTGTTGAATCTCAGTTCTATACCTCTGAAACAAATAATGCAATATATGTTAAGAAAGAAGAAAAGAAGAAGAAGAATGTAGCAGGAGGGGAAGAATGAAGGGGGGGAAATCGGAGGGGGAGAAGAACCATGAGAGACAATGGACTCTGAAAAACAAACTGAGGGTTCTAGAGGGGAGGGGGTTGGGAGGATGGGTTAGCCTGGTGATGGGTATTGAGGAGGGCACGTTCTGCATGGAGCACTGGGTGTTATGCACAAACAATGAATCATGGAACACTATATCTAAAACTAATGATGTAATGTATGGGGATTAACATAACAATAAAAAAAAGAAGATAAAAAAATAAAAGAGCTAAAATAAAAATTTCCAGGAAATATTTTTTTTTAAAGATTTTATTTATTTATTTGAGAGAGAGAGAATGAGAGACAGAGAGCATGAGAGGGAAGAGGGTCAGAGGGAGAAGCAGACACCCCGCTGAGCAGGGAGCCCCATGCGGGACTTGATCCCGGGACTCCAGGATCATGACCTGAGCCGAAGGCAGTCGCTTAACCAACTGAGCCACCCAGGCGCCCCAGGAAATATTTTTCTTAAAGACTGATAGTAATCTTTACTATTAATTATATGATTTTTTAAAAAGATTTTATTTATTTATTTGAGAAAGAGAGATTGAGAGAACGAGTGGGAGCAGGGGCAGAAGGAGAAGCAGACCACTGCGGAACAGGGAGCCCCATGCCAGACTCAATCCCAGGACCCTGGGACCATGACCTGAGCCGAAGGCAGGTGTTTAACCGGCTGAGCCACCCAGGCGCCCCTCATCATACGGTTTTATCTTGTTTTTGTTTTGATAGTAATACCAGCAAAGCCAAGCATCTGTGGATCTAACCATTAGTAATCTTCAGAAGTCTCTCCAAACTTACATTATGATTGTCTTTTCCAAATAGGTGGACATAATATTTTCCCAGCCACAGTTTTTCAGAATTCTATACCTTAAAACATTGTTGTTTTACAATCGTTTCACTCTAAAATTAAATGAATGAACTTATAGACAAATAGACAGAGACACAGCTCCACCTTTTCCTATGTCTACTCCTATAGCTGTCTTATCTTTATACCTATACCTGTTACCTGTATCTGTTCTTATTCCTATACCGACCGAAAGTCTTCCACACTACACAATTTGTTTTGACAGTTTCTGCATCCTCAATGGCAATAAATATTGGTTAAATGACAAATGCATGCATATGGAGGACATTTGATTCCTTAAATGTATTAAACAATATACTTCCTAATCAATTTTTTTTTTTTCAGTCATCTGGGAAAACAATGAAAAGAACCCAAAGACCTGTCTGGAATTAGGTTCTACTTGCAGTCTGTCCCTCAATATAATTGTTAGATCATTTGTCATGTAATAGATGTACTGATCCTTTTTTAAATTTATTTTTTATTTTTTATTTTACTCTTTTGAACAGGGACGGAGGCTTATTTCCTTCCTTTGAAATTGCCATCCTTGCAGAGGGAGCTCCCTTGTTGCAAAGCTCCTTTCTTTTTATCCCCTTCACTTGCCCGGACCTTAGCATTGCTGGAGTGATTTTGATGATTTGAGACGCTGAAAACAGACGACAGAATCTGGGGTGTAGCTCCTTCATTTTCCCTGTCTTTTGGTCTTTCCCTGCTCTTCTGTTCCTCTGTATCCCTTCATGCCTTAAATTTTTCAGCCATAAATACTGTCACTGTAACAGAGACATCTGTCCTCATGCGTGACTGGCTATGAAGTTGTGGGAAGTCTGTCTCATTCTCAGATTCTGTTTTTGGAAACCTAATCGCTTCAGATGAGCCACAGTCTCCAACATCAGCTTTTCTCCAACAGAGACTCTCTTGTTTCAGATGAACCTTATAGCTTTGCCTAATTTCTCAGTTAGTTCAGCACTCTGGCAAGGAATAAAAACAGCGATAAGGCAATAATAATTTTAGTGAGAACACATGTGCCAGTCACTGTTCTAAACCCATCACACATATCAATTCAGGTGGTTCACACATCAACCTTACTAGTTAGGTGCTGTTTGCTATAAGGCCTCATACCTAGTGAGTGGCAAAGACTTGTTTCAAAACCCAAGCAGTCTGGCTCCCAACTTCAGTACTCTATTTATTAGGCTTCTAAATCCTCTAACTCAGAGATAATTTCAATGACCAAAACAACCACAACAAACAAACAAAACAAAGCAGAACAAAAAAACCCTAAAACCACTTTCATTGTGAATCAACACAACTTTGATTTTATTTCTCATCCCACAAAACTTAAGGAAAACAAAATCAGTTCTGGAGTCAATAAAACTGGTTTGATATTTTTCCTCTCTTTGTCAAAAATTTAACTTACACTTCCTATTTCCAGTTGAAATTTTTTCCTTGACATTAATGTCTCAAGCTCTTAAGAAATCGAATTGATGGAAATATATAGACATTTAAATAATTACACTTTCAATAAATATTTTTTTGAGTTTATATCATGATTACATAGTGACCAACACTGGTAAAATTTCTATAAATAGTGAATTAATTTTAGGAAACAGGAAATTTAATAAACAAATACATCTAATTATAAGTAAATCGAAGCGAATGGATTAAATTTTTGAAAACTACTTACTTCAGAAGCATACCTAAAATAAATGGATTCAAAAATTCATTACATACATATAATGTATGAACCAACACACATTAAGGGGGGAAAAGAAAATAAATGCTTTATGAAGAATTTAAACCTGAACAATGCAAAATCAAGAATAAGAATAATAAGAGAAGAGAGGAACTAAAATTATAGATAGCATATACCAGATATAGATGGGTTTCATAGAAATGATATCCTGAGAAGAATTAATGAGTAATTATTTACCGGCTAACTACCATATGTAAAGCGAATTTACAAAACAATAGTTGGTTTTGTAGCATGCAGAACATAGGCATCATGGAAAGGGTAAGCAAATAGTAACTGTAGCTGAGAAATATTTAATGACTGTTCAGTAATTGACTTTCAGTTGTATCACTTTTAAGAATTCATTCCATTCCATTCTCCTTCATTCCGCTGTGTTTCCTTAATATCCATGACATCCATTATTAACACAGCGCTCTAATTTTTCTTATCCTGAGAAGGCAGAGATTGTTATATTGCGAGACAGAACTGAAAGGGTGCCAACTCCTAGCACCTTTTACATGATGGCACAGGAACCTGCCCTCAAAGTGCCACATAAGATAAAGACAAAATTCTCTCTGACTTGCCAGCCCTTAAATGATCAGAGGCAGGCTCACGTTGACTGTTCTTTATATCCTGATGATATTTCACAATATCTAAATTTTGTATTTTAGACATTTTATATCATTTTCTAGTGTGAATATAATTTATAAAATTTGATATTTTCAGAATGTCAGTGTGCATAATTACAAGAAAAAGAATGATACAGTAAAGGGAGTCAAGTGTAATTCCTGATTCCCAGACTCCATACTGTAAATATGTTTTATGTTACTATGCCACTGCAGTGGATTTAAAAAAAAAAAAAGAGTACACAGTACAACACGTTTAAGCCCAGACTACATATCCAGTTTTATTATCGTTCTCTGCCCTATAGTTGCATAGTCAGAGAGAACATTAAATGAAAAGTGCGAGAAAGGTATTTTTGCAGGTGTATTTGCAACTTCTAGTTATAGTTTCTGTTCCATAAAACACTCCTGTAAAGATTGAAACCAGTTATTATGAAATCCAAAATGTGCATACTTCTCCTATGCTTTTGCATGACTGGATTTCATAACCTCTCACAAAATAGCCAATTAAAACTTTCTATAGACAGCAAGATGAAGAAAAAAGAAATATTTACTGCCTTTATTTAAGTTAAAATTTACCTTGTAAGTAAACCACTCCTAAAAGACATAGTGCCTTATCTTATTGAATTATAAGCATTTAAATGTAGACTTTGAAAAATAGCCAAGGCTGTGTGGGAAATCCTTCCACTAATAAACAGGAGACTGAAAGC
The DNA here is from genome assembly GCF_964656455.1 of Halichoerus grypus. Lineage (NCBI taxonomy): Eukaryota > Metazoa > Chordata > Mammalia > Carnivora > Phocidae > Halichoerus > Halichoerus grypus. The sequence goes on from NC_135714.1 coordinate 114,907,512, forward strand.
TCAATCGACTACAGTATTTTTTCTGTAAGGTGAGGTTTTAATACATACTTTTCAGTATATTGACTTTCAGATTATCATGCTTTTATTTCAGAGTGTTAACATGATGGAGTCAAAGGAAGGGGAAGTAAAAATAAAATGTTGGAAAACCAAAGCACCTAGGTTATTTAGCTTCAGAGCTTCTATTTAATTTTGTGCTTTTTTTTCCCCCTCTAAACAGCATAAATCATTCTTCAAGTGAGAATGTTCTCTATCTCTTTTTTTTTCCTTCTTGTATCAGTATAGTTTATTTTAATCCAGCTGCTCTGGTCTTCCTGCAGGACATGCAATAACCTCCGATTAAATGCAGGCACTTTGGAAAAAGAGTACCCTTCTTCTTTCTACTGACGTGGTAACTAATAAAAAGAAAGGAAGAAAAGTAAAAGTGCCTGTTTAGTAAAGCATGAGATCCTTCCCTGGGCATGAAAATGAGTGCCTATTCAGGATGCGATTCCCTTGAACATGTAAATGAGGTATTTTTATTAATTTTTTTTATAAGGAGAATATTAAACAACAGTCATGGGAAATCATAATTAGTTCTAGAAAGAAAAAAAAGAAGAAAGAAAGAAAGAAAAAGAAAGAAAGAAAGAAAGGGCAGCATGGGAGGGTGGATGAAAGGGAGGACGGGAAAAAAGGAAAGGGAAGGAGGGAAGAATTAAGAAGGAAAGAGAGAGAAGAAAAGAGAGAAAACATATGTTGGCATCTATAAAAAGAATTGGGCCAAAATATTTTAACCTCTAAAATTTAACACAGTACTGCTCTCATACTACCTAAACAGAAAACAAACAGGAGCGTTTCTTCTTACTCAATATTTTGTCAATGGAAAAGTTGCAATTGTTATATGCTCATTATTGCCTATTATAATAAAAGAGTTTCCACTTTTTGTATTTTATTTTTATTCATCTATATACAGTGGATGAATATGACACATTCTTCTTCCTCACAGTGTTAATCTACATTAAACACAATTTTACAATTACCCAAGTACATAACTTAACACATACTCTTGAAACAGCATTTAAGAAAGTAGTCAACCTGTATATTATGATCTATTTCTAAACTTAATATTCTATTCAATTAATTTATTTGTCTCTGTTGTACCTGTTGTACATAGTTTATGTTATTAGAGTTTTTATATTTGGTAATAAAGAACCCACATTATTATACTTCTACCTCAAAAAATGTCTTGCATATGCCTTTTTATCTTCCAAATAAATTGAGAGTTACACATTCCAAAAGAATTTCTACTCTTAATTTAAAACAACTTATATTTTGCAACATTATGTTTTCTATAATAAGAACAATTCATTTCTCTAGTTATTAGTACAGTTGACCTTTGAACAACACAGGTTTAAACTGTGCCAGTCCAGTTATACAGAGACTTTTTAAAAGAGTTGACAGCAAAAGACACAAGGCAATTATTTACAACTGAACATCCCAGGCTCCATGGACTGAATGGAAGGCAGCTAGTGCACAGGTCTGCACCCGCTGTCCTCCGAGTACCTGAGGAGCGCCCCTCCCCACCCCCACCTGTCAGCATCCCTGGGCTCCCGACCTGGCAAAGTTGCTGGTCAGCCACTGTGCCAATGAAGTGGTTGAGTGTGGACACCTTTCATGGTGGTGCCACAGCCCCTGACCTCCTGGAGGCTAGAGCCAAGTGTGATCATTAACTGCCAATGGCCATGGGTAAGTGGTACACCTCTAGACAGATGGGGCAGCTATAGTGAGCCACCAGGTCATTTGCCACCCCTGGGCCCACCCAAGGCCAGCAGGTGGCAAAATCATCTGAAGTCCTGCCCAGCCTAACCCACCTATACCTGGATTTTTAAAAACTAAATATACATACAGTACTCTAAATGTATTTTATCTTCCTTATGACTTTCTTTTTTTTAAAGATTTTATTTATTTATTTGAGAGAGAGAATGAGATAGAGAGAGAGAGCATGAGAGTGGGGAGGGTCAGAGGGAGAAGCAGACTCCCTGCTGAGCCCGATGCGGGACCCGATCCCGGGACTCCAGGATCATGACCTGAGCTGAAGGCAGTTGCTTAACCAACTGAGCCACCCAGGCGCCCACTCCTTATGACTTTCTTAATAACATTTTCTTTAGCTTAGTTTAAGAATACAACATATAATATAGATAACATACAAAATACGTGTTAGTTGACTCTTTATGTCATTGGTAAGTCTTCCAGTCAACAGTAGGTTATTAATAGTTAAGTTCTGGGAGAGTCAAAGTTATATGTAGATTTTCCACTATGTGGGAGTGGGCACCCTAACCCTTGTGTCATTCAAGGGTCAACTCTATTTCTTTAATTTTCAAAGAATTATTTTATAATTTTTTAAACCAAGAGATAAAATACAGTGATATTTAAGAACTTAGAAATTGTTATCAGACTAATAAGGGCTCAAATTTTAATTCTTTTATTTAAATTCATGACTTTGAAAAGCTACATAAATATATATATTTAAGTACTTCTGTATTTAATACTGAAATACTTTAGATTTTGAATAGTTATCTTTAAATTTAAATAAATGCTTACTGTGATATAATTCCTATGTAGTAAAGATGTATGTTAATATGAATTCAGAAAAGAGTAAATCTGATTTAGGAAAACTAGATCATTTCTCTGATCTACTATTATTGGGATCTAGTAGTACAATAACAGAGCCCAGGCAACAGATACAATTAAAAGAAGGAAAGGACAAGTGGGTTTCAAGTTATTAATCAGAGTTGTCTGGTGCAGTCCACTACACCACTCACATTTCCTTGTACCTTCATTATTACATCTCCAAAATTACAGGAGGGGATATATCATGCGTCAACAAGATACTATTATTTCTTCTCGAGAGGGAAAGCATAATAAGCCCCTAGAGTTCAGTTCAAGGTGGTATCTTTAAGAAACAAGCTACAGTCCTGTTACTTACTGCAGTTGCTCTTTTAGCTAAAAATAAGTTTCATCCTCCCCCTTCCCCATAACCTATTCTAGATTTCTCTTACCCCTGGGCAACATTTTGGTCAATCAGGTATGCTTATATGGTAAGAGGACTGCTGTGGTCTGAATGTTTGTGTCCCCCCCAAAATTCATAAGTTGAAACCTACTGGATAGATGAAAGGGTATTTGGAGGTGGGGCCTTTGGGAGGCGATTAGCTCTTGAAGACTGAGTCTTCATGGATGGAATTGTGTCCCTATAAAAGGTACTCTAGAGAATTCCTTTCATTCTTCTAGCATGTGAGATCACAGTGAAAAGACATTATCTATGAATCAGAAGGTAGAATCTCACTAAAAACCAAATCAGCTGGTGCCTGGATCTTGGACTTTCCAGCTTTTAGAACTGTGAGAAATAAATTTCTATTGTTTATAAGCCACCCAGTCTGTGGTATATATATATTTTTTTTAATAACAGTGCAAACCAGACTAAGTCGGTGACTCCCATATCCATGCTGCAGGCATCTGAGTCTTAGTTGCTTTGCTCTTCTTGTCATAGTTGTTTCCTATTACCATTGGACATAGAAATACCACCAAGTGCCCAGTGAATCCCCTAGGTTCTAGGTACTTTCCATCCTGTTTCAATTGTATAGTGGCCATTACAGCTTCATGTGGAAATCAGGATCTATTGCCATTGCCAGGAAATTAACTCCTTCTTTTGCCTGCTGGCCCATAGCCCAAGGAGCACAAAGTGACCAGTGAGGAGTGGCAGTTCCACATTCAGTGGGATGCTTACTGTGTCTCCTGGCAGACATAACTCCTTATTTCCCATGAGCTAGAAATCTTAATCCAGTTTTCAGGATGGAATGAATAATTTATTGTCATGCATGTGGATTATTGGGAGTGATGGTAAGACGGGCCATTTTTATTTCTACTTTTCTCCTGACCCCACATATTGTAGCTATTGGGTGTATAGTACAACATAGTGGAATATTGTTTAATTCATTGAATTTAAGATGCCATGGTTTATAAGAGACTTGTATTTTTTAATATGTTACCAAAAAGTAAAATTAAATTGCCAGTTAAACTACCACACAGTGTTTTCATATCGCATAGATTTTTTTTAAACTCATTTTATATCCACTGAATGAGCTATTTGAAACTAACTGTATTTCATGGACTCTAAGAAAAACCATTATTTAATATGCCACTAAGAAAAAAAATTGCAAATATAAATTTAACGTACCACTGATTGTGAGTTGCACTTTTATTCCATAGATGTTAAAAAGTGAAAAAAAAAATAAGACTCTAACAACTGATGCGATAAAATAAAGTGGGGAGGGGGATGATGACACCTGATGCTGAGGGAGAGGTTGTATTCTAATGGACTGAACGGTAGAAATGTGAAATATTTTCAGCCTTCTTGGAAACCAGTCAGTCACTGCCTATTACAATTTAAATGCTCATGCTCTTAAACACAGCAATTTCAGTCCTGGGAATTTGGTAAATTGAAATAGAAATTCTACTTCAAAAACTTTATGATCAGTAATATTTATTATAGATTTGCTTATAGTATCAAAACATTGTCAACAACATGAATGCCCGACACATTTGAGTGTCTGAATAAGTTGTGGCCATACAAACAATACATAAGCGTTAAGGCAATAAAAATAATTAGAATAATAAAAACATGATTACATATAATAATTTCCAAAATATATTAAGAGAAAAACTTATTTAGAATGAACCAGTTTTGATTAAATAATACAAAATCTTCCGTGCACATTTTATATATCACTTTGTTGTTTCTTCTGGGATTCTACTGGTTCCATATAACGTCTCTAGTAAAGCTTTTGGAAATAGAGTTATTATAGTTATCTCCACTTGGTGAATTACAGCTTTCATCTTTATAAAGTTACCCTCCTGCTGCTTTGAATTACTTGTATTTTAAACTATATTTTTTTCTGATATTTGTAAAATAAAAAAACAAAAGTATTTAATAAAGAATTGGGCCCATATTACTAGAGCTGATCTGAATTTGAAAGGCTTGAGTGAAGTATTTGAGTGCATGAGAGAGACCATAAGGGATAATAAGAAATGGTTCACTCGACCATAATGCATCATACGTGTTACTTTAATGCTTTTTTTTGAAGTGGTTTGAACTTCATTTTCTAGTTATTTGTTAGGGGAAGAATACATATTCTAAATTTCTCATATTATCTATTATCTATTATTTCTCATATTATCTTTTTTTAAAGATTTTATTTATTTATTCACGAGAGAGGGAGAGTGAGCGTGAGCAAGTGAGTGAGAGAGAGCATGAGCAGGGGAGAAGGGCAGAAACAGATCCCTGATGAGCAGAGAGCCAAGGGGCTCAATCCCAGGACACTCCCCCCGCCCCTGTCATGACTTGAGCTGAAGGCGACCGCTTAACTGACTCAGCCACCCAGGAACCCCTCTCATATTATCTTAAAGCAGATAGAATTTAAACCAATATTTTGCCAAGTCATAAGCACAGAGAAATACATTTGTGGAGTATAGCTTAGTGCAAGCTCAAGGTGCAAAGCAAATAGATCGGAATAATAAGCCCACAACTGACCAGTTTATATCCTAAAGATTTACTCAAGTTCACTGTATCTCAGTTTTCTCGCGTTAAAATAGGAATAGTAATAAATACCTGAAAGATCTATTGTAACAATATGCATGTATAAGAGCTATTTAATGAGGGGGTACATATTTCCTGTGGAGAAAAGAGTCTGGCATTAATAAACACTCAGTAAATGTCAGCTGTTGTTGTTGTCGTTATACTATCCACTCAAGAAAGGTTGGTAAGACAATGACAATTACTTGACCTCATTTCTCTGATGGACTATGTTAACATGTTAAAATAAACAATGGACTTATGTCCACATCCATCTCTCTTTTGGTCTCTCTTTCCTTTTCATCTCTGTCTTGCTATAAACTACTTTCATGCTCTAAAATTTCTTAGACATTAACCCCAGTATCCAAATATTTAAAAAGTAGAAGCACATTTCCCTTCTTTGTTATATTTCTACAGCCCAATATATAATACAGTTAAGACCCAAATATTGATATCGTTAGCCTATGAACATAGAAAATTTATTTCATCCTGAGAAGTGAGGGGACAAATACAACAGAAAAATACAATATTATTGGTTTCAGCCTGACCAGTATTTCAGATAGTCAGTACTGGTTTTCTGGAATCTACAACTTGTAAATATAAACAATTTATAGAAGCTTCTCATCATGAGGTTACTTGTTCATATTATTTCTGGCATCATAGGGAAATACCCATTTTGGATGTTGCCTTTATGCTTAATAGCTTTTGAGACATTTTAAGCTTCTAATAAATGTTAGAATTGTGTGTGTGTGTGTGTGTGTGTGTGTGTGTGTGTGTGGTAATATGAACTAATCAGTGAACCTTACCTAATGCTTGTCTTCCCTTCAATGTTCTTTACTTGTGTTCTGTTTCCTCTTAGAGCTGTACTATATACACTGATCATCTTCACTGAAAACTGAATCTGACACTAGCTGGTGACCTGGATCCATGTGCACATTCACTGCACATTCATTTTGGAAATTTGAGTGGATTTGTAAACTTTGACTGTGACACTAAAAGAAAAGGCTTTTTGCTGTGCATTTTCCACAGTCCCAGGCTCTTGCTGTTCTTTCTGTACTTCTTTATTATATGCTCTCCCAGACATTTTTAGCTGTGTCACAGTGACTGTTACTGCTGCTAAGATTCTTTATTCTTACGATCTTGGTTCCTCAGAAATAATTTCCATGTTTCAACATTTTCTGAGCTGGAGATTTATCCTCTGAAGATCAATGAGCTGAGACTTGAGACTTAGAAATCTGGGGCAAACAAGGGCCCAGTGAGGAAGGGTCTACCTTTAATAGTTAAAACACTTCCCCACAAGGAAATCTCTAGACCCACACGACCTCACTGGTGAATTCAACTCAACATTTAAAGAGGAAAAAAAATATCAATTCTCCACAAACTCTTCCAGAAACTTGAGCAGGATGGAATATATCTCAACTCATTGTATAAGGCCTGGAACACCATGATGCCAAAACTAGATTATGACACTACAAGGAAATAAAAAGTATATCACAAAAACTGTAAAAATTCTCAAAAGAATTTTAGCAAATTGAATCTGTAGGTATAAAAAATAACACACAATTACCAAGTATGGTTTTTCCAAGTTGATTTAACATGTGTAAAGTAAGTTAATTCACTATATCAAATTAAAAATAAAAAATATGACCATCTCAATAAATGCAGATAAAGCAGTTAAGAAACTTCTACATTCGTTACTGATAGAAATTCCTAAAGTATTAAAAATAGATGGAGACTTCCTAAACTTAATAAAAGGCATCTATAAAAATCTACAATTAAGATCATATCCAAAGGTAAAAAAAATAATCCCTTACTTTTGAGATATGGCAGAAAACAAGGTCATCCATATCTATCACTTCCACCCATCATTGTACTGGAAGTTTTAGTCAATACAATATGAAAAAATAAATAAAAGGAATCTGAATTAGAAAGGAAAAAGGTTTTTTTTCTGATGATCGTCTGTATCTTTATTTGCAAATGGCATGATAATCTATTCAGTGGAATCTATGAAATCTACTGAAACTAATAAGTGAAATGAACATTATTAGGTAGTAAAAGAACTAATATCTTTATGCAAAAATCAATTGCATCTTTATGTAATAGTAATATATGATCAGAAATTGCATTAAAAATCAATATCATATACAATAGTATTAAAACATATGACATACTTAGGGATAAATCTAACAAAAGATATAAAAGATCTGTGCACTGGAAATTATAAAACACTGGTATGATAAAGAAGACCTAAATAAATGAAAAATATACCATGTTCATGAGTCAAAGTGCTTGATAGACAGATATGAAGGAATCTCAATCAAAATCCCCACAAGTGCTTCGCAGAAATTAAAAAATTAATTTTCGAATCTATATGGAAATCAAAATCCTACAATATTTAAAACAGTTTTGAAAAAGAAATAATAAGAACAACACTACCTTTTTATAAGTTATTAGAAAGCAACAATAATCAAGATGTATGGTATCGGCACAAATTCAAATAAATAGAGCAATAGAACAAAATGTGGTGTGGTGATAGAGTTGCATAAGCAATTCAGTGAAGAATGATAGACTTTACAAAAATAGTGTTAGAATAATTGAATATCGGGTGCCTGGGTGGCTCAGTCTATTAAGCCTCTGCTTTTGGCTCAGGTCAGGATCCCAGCATGGGATCCTGCCCAGCATTGGGCTTCCTGCTCAGCAGGGAGTCTGCTTTTCCCTCCCCCTCCAGCCCTCCCCACCTCATGTTCTCTCTCACACACACTCTCTCTCTCTCAAATACATAAATAAAATCTTTTTTAAAAAGAATAATTGAATATCAATACACAAAAAATTTACTTAGACCTAATACCTCATACCACATACAAAAATTAAGTCAAAATGAACCAGAGATCTAAATGTAAATCCTAAAAACTATAAAAATTCTAGAAGAAAACACAGGAGAAAATCCTTATTACCATGGATTAGACGGATACGACAATAAAAACTTGCTCCATAAAAACAAAATTGAAAAATTGGGACTCATCAAATTTAAAATCTGCTCTTCAAAGACACTGCTAGGAAAAAAGAAAGGACAATCCACATACTTGGAAAAATATTTGCAAATTATACATATGATAAATAACTTCACCAAAAAGATAAACACATGTTAAATAAGCCCATGAAAAATATTCAAATACCCTGGTTATTAAAAAAAAAAAAAAAGCAAACTAAATGAGATATCAACACACATCTGTCAGAATGGCTAAAATTTAAAAGTCCAGGAATACCAAAGGGTGGTGAAGATGTAAGGAAATTAGAATTCTCATTCACCGAGATAATCACTTAGGAAAATAGTTTGGCAATTTCTTTAAAATTAATAATACATCTACCTACCATATGATCCAGCCATTCTACTACTCAGTATATACCTATGAGATATGCAAGCGTACGTCCATACTTCTGCATGAATATTCATAGAAGCTTTATTTGTATTAATCCAGATCTAAATGTTCATTACAATTCAATGGATAAACAAACTGGTATATCCATACATTGGAATATTACCCAATATAAAAATGAATACACGCTACAAGATAAATGAAGTCTTAAAATAACTTTACTGAGTGAAAGAAGCCATATCCCTCAAAAGAGAATGGATACTGTATTAATTCCATCTATAGAAAATTTTAGAATGTGCAAAATAATCTAAATAGATACAAAAGCAGATCAGTGGATGCCTGCAGATGAGAAGGGGATAGGAATAGGGAGGAAGGGAAATAATACAATGGGTATGAGGAAGCTTTGGGGGGTAATGAGTATGTTCAGTATATTTTTGTAGTAATGGTGTCATGGGTATGTGCCTATGTCAAAACTTAAATTGTACACTCTAAATGTGTGTGATGTATTGTATGTTAATTATTCTGCAATAATCCTGTTAGAATATTTTAACTTCAGATGTACTAATTTTGTGTTATTTTATAATACTTACAGAAATGGAAAGCTTTGGTTGCAGTTCCTGAAGCAGAAACTCTGGTGTTATGTAAAATTCTAAATGAACTCCTCCAACTGACACTGCAAAATAAAATATTGGAGTGAAAAAAAATTGATACAACCTGGGAATTTAATAATGGAAATGATTATTAATAATAAGTAAAATTAATTCAATATTTACTATCTCCCAACCCCCTTTTTAAGAGCATTCATATATATTACTAACATACAACAATCTTATTCAGCTTTTTTCTAGGGGAATGTTGGATAATCACCTTGATGTCCAGATGGACTTCTTTACCATGCCATAATTTTAGTTTTACCTGGAAAGTATCTGGATCAATAACCTCCCTCTATTTTTTTTTTTAAAGATTTTATTTATTTATTCATGAGAGACAGAGACAGAGAGAGAGAGAGGCAGAGGGAGAAGCAGGCTCCCAAGGAGCAGGGAGCCTGATGCGGGACTCGATCCCAGGTCTCTGGGATCATGACCTGAGCCGAAGGCAGACGCTTAACCATCTGAGCCACCCAAGCGCCCCCTCCCTCTATTTTTTCTAGAGTCTGGTCCTGGAGAGTCACTTTCTTCCAAGATATAATTTACACATGCTCTGATAGGTAAGTGAGCAAAATAATATATTTTTTGTCTCTGTTCCCTATCTGGAAAATTATTCATTCATGCCACTTTTTAATATTTTTATTAGACTATCAGAAAAAAAGATTGCCTTTGACTGTCACAACAGATAGGTGTAGTAGTAGACAGGTTCTAATTAGATATCATTACTGTCAATTGTATCAAATATGTATGAGGTTAAGGCACATTTAACTCTTTGGAAACAATTCTTGCAAAAATCCAAGATGTTTAACCATTTACAAATGTCTTTTTCTTGTCTGCTCAGTCTATGTTGTCTGAATCTCACATCTAGTATTCCTGGACACAAAGATCAATAGTTTTATTTTGAATATTTACTACCTAGGAAAATAAATTACACATAGCATGGGCCCAGTGTGTGCTCATTTAACTCAACCGTGAATGAAAATGATATAGAAGTCCCAACTTGCTCTAAGAAGTCTTCTTTTTCATCATATCCATTTATCCCTCTGTTTACCCCATTTATTATCCAATATGAGAATTGCATGGAATATTACTAATGAAGTCACATTAAGATAGAAATATAGAAGGAATTGTATTTCAGTGTTGCTCCATATGCAATGATTTCCATGACTTTTGTAATTTCCCCTTTAGCATTTCATATTATCTCATATTGCAAACATCATTAATCAAACCAGGAAGTTTTAATTTCCTGATTGAAGAGGTATCCTTTAGGTCCTGTTCATACCTTCATATTTAACAAACACATAATTTACCCTAATTTTGTTGGGATTTAACTTAATCACTTTATATAAAACATTGCAATATCTTTGATGTTTGGTTTATATTTTATTTCTTTCAAATTTATAAAACAGTTATATAAATGAGGCTTAATTACATTTATATTGACCATTTATATATTAATTCTCTAGTACAGAATATCAAATATCCAACTTTAATTCAAACAACTCTAAAGGAGTTTCTAATATTTATTTTATCTACTCCTCCTCATGTTTCCTACATCTTTAATATTCATATTACATTATTATGTGATAATCACATAAGCCCAGAAGTTAGGAATTCATTTGACTTTTCCAGAATAATTTTCTCTTTATATAAATTTTTTTTTAGCAGCGGTTAAAATAATTGAATAATTGTCAGAGGAAAAAAGTGTGAAAAATATGTTTTTTAAATGTTCAGAGCTCAAAATTAAAAAGACATGCAAATATGCAATACTGAACTTATTATATTTTGTTAAGGTTCAAAGTGTTTGCCAATATCATTTATAAAATCCAGACCATCATTTTAACTCATTTTAATGATGTAACTTTTGAACCAATGTCAAGAAAAATGAAAGTCTTTCTATATGCCATACACTCAATATTAATTGAATATTATAAAATGAATACAGAAAAATCAATAATCAATATTGTCCCAGTCTAAACAAAAGTAATAGCCCTGTTTCCTTTTCTCCTACCATACTTCCAAGATTAATGGGTTCCAATATAGAAGTTGGAGATAGCACACAATGCATTACATTTTGTCCTGTCTATAACACACATATTTTGAATTTTTAAAACATAAATCTTGAGCTGAGATTTACAAAAATATATTGGCTGATATTATTTGTGATTATTTCCTAATAAAATGGAATCCAAATTTTAATACATTATAAAATTACAATAACTAAAGTAAAAACTTTGATTCCAGACTTTGATTTCAGTTTGTTGGAAATTTTACCATCGAGTTTCAGGGCAGGGAACTCTGACATTTTAGATTTCTGAAAATATTTAGATCATTGAAGAGAAAGGACCCAAGTCCACAACCAAATTTTAAAATATTTTGTGTCCATTTAATTCTATGTTGAGTTTAAAAATAGTTATTTAAGTGTAAATGCAGAAAATAATATTTTAGTTTCTATAATTAACTATCTGGGCAGGCAAGGGAAACCAATGAAACTAATTCCTGTAATCTTCCTAGCCAAAGATAAATTTATCTGACTAATTTTGAGACAAAATTAAACCTCAAGTCTAGGCATCAATTCTCAAGTTTATTATTATAATGAAATTAGCAGAACATCATTTGATACCATTTTTTCTAGATTAAAAAAAAAATGTTGAGATCTACAACCAGAAAATAATTGTGTTCCTAAGAAAAACCTACCAGGTTTGACAGTTATCATGTTTTTCTAGGGGTTGGTGAATACTTTCATGTACTTTTTTTTATTAGAATAAAAATAAAAATTAAGTTAAAAACAGCATTGAGCAATGTAGGAAATATAGATAAACATTATACCTATCACTCCTTCCCCAAGCCCCAGGCTACTCAGCATGGAGAGAAATACCTACCCCACGTGAAGCCGTCTACTTCACTGCAGACCTCAGCACCAGCAAGCTCTAGCACCAGGCAGACCAGGCTCCTAGTGAGCTCCTGTGAACACAGGATCACAGCCTAACCCAGAGTTGGCCAGCTTCCAAGGCACTGGGCTCTTTTGTGGACTCCTGTGAACCCTGGTCCACTACCAGGCTGGCCTCCACAACCCAGTCTCCAAACCAGTTATGGAAATTAAACAATACACTCCTTAACAAACAATTGGTCAAAGAAGAAATAAAAAGGGGAACCAAAAATATCTTTAAGAAAATGAAAATGAAAATCCAACATACAAAAATTGTGGGGAACAGAAATAGCAGTTCTAAGAGCGAGATTTATAGTGATAAATGCCTATAAAGAAAAAAAAAATTATGAATAAGCAACCTAAATTTACAACTCAAGGAACTGGAAAAAGAATAAACTAAGCCTAAAGTTAGAAGGAAGGACACAATAAAGATTAAAGCAGAAATAAATGAATTAGAGAACAGAAAAATAACAGAAAAGATCAATAAATTTAAGAGCTGTTTTTTTGTGAAGTGATAAACAAAATAACCTTTAGTTAGAGTAACAACAACAAAAAAAGATAAGACTCAAATAAATAAAATTAAAAATGAAATTAAAAACATTGCTACAGATACCACAGAAATACAAAAAATAAAAAGGGAATATTATGAACAGTTATACACCAACAAATTGGGAAACCTAGAATAAGTGGGTAAATTCCTAGAAATATACAGTCACGAAGAAATAGAAAAACTGACCAGACCAAAATCAAGGAAAGAATTTGAGTCAGCTTCCTTACTGGTTCAATATCAACACAGAAAAGTCCAGGACCAGATGGCTTCACTGGTGAATTCTACCCAACATTTAAAGCCAAATTAATGCTAATCCTTCTTAAACTCTTCCAAAAAACTGAAGAGGAGGAAATACTCTCAAACCCATTTTATGAGGCCAGCTTACCCTGATACTAAAGCCAGAAAGGGACACTACAAGACAAGAAAATATAGGCCAATGTCCCTGATGAATACAGATGCAAAAATTCCCAACATAGTAGCAAATTGAATAGTAGCAAATTGAATTCAGTAGCACATTAAATGGATCATACCCCATGATCAAGTGGGAGTTATTCGTTGGATGAAAGGGTGGTTTGACATACACAAATCAATCAGTGTGATACACCACATTAATAAAATGAAAGATAAAAATCATATAGTTGTCTAAATAAATTTATAATGACAATGCAAATTATTCACAGCCTTGGCAAGGTGACTAGGAAGGGACACCAGGGGACACTGAGAATAATCTAAATGTTCTATGTCTTGATTTTGATGGTGGTTACACGACTGTGTCGATTAGATAAAACTCATCAAAATCAGCATGTAAAAGATGTGCAATTTAGTGTAAATTAATATAGTCAATTTTATCGTATTAATGTACAAGAATTTCCAGCAAATTTCAATAAAATAAAAATCATGACACAATGGATATTCTTTTTCCTGCCTGCATTATTAATACATTGTAAAGCTACAGTAATTAAAATTGCTTGTTACTATGCACATATGTAGCTAGTTGGGAAAGCAGGAAAAAAAGAATAAAGAGCTTACAAATATATCTAACTACATAATGGAAATATAGCATTAAAGTAGAATTTCAAATCATTAATAATTGCAAAATAATATTGCTGGGACAAATGGTTGACAATTTGTTGAATATATAGAATGATCCTTAATCTTCTCTGCATCACCAAAAATTCTGGTTTCATCAAAGCCTTCATAATAAAAATAAAATCATCCAAATTGTTAGGAAAAACATCAACATGTGGATGGCTATATTTAGCAAGAGACAAAACTATAAACCCCAAATAAAAGATTGGTAAATATGGATACTAAAAAGTAAAATTATTTGCATAGCAATAATATTACTGGAAAAAATCAATTTCAAAAACATACTGGAAAAATTTTGCAATGTATACAACAGGTGACTAATATTCTGATTAAATAAAACAGTAGTTCCAAATGATTAGAAAAGATCAACTCAATAGAATGATGGGCAAAACATATTTCCCAAAAAAATAATTGGCTATTAAGTATAAGGAAATAAGTATTTCCATATATATTTCATATGCAATGGGAATAAATCATGTAAAAGAAATGAAAATTAAATAGCTAAAAAGATCTAACATCTATCTATCTATCTATCTATCTATCTATCTATCTATCTATCTATCTGTAATGATTTGTTCATGCAAAGAAAGGAATTGATTTGATCAATCCAAAAAGGTTTCAGGGAGACATAAAGAGGCTAAATAATATCGATGATTAAGTTATTTGCTAAAATGGTGTTTGCATTGAGACCTATACTGCCTTCTAATAAGTAGTGCTATTAAATTAACTCCCCTTTATAAAACACGCTTTTCAAATCAAAATTCTTTATAATTTACTAATTTTTATGTGTGTTTATTGTTTTCTTTCACTGCCAGAATATTAACTATTTAAGGGCAAATATCTTTCTTTTGTTCACTGATGCATTCCAAGTATCTATGTGTGCCTCACCTACGATGAACTAAATTGGTTTTAAAATTTTGTTGAATGAATGAATGAATGAAAGAATGAATGAATGAATGAATGAATGAATATGGGAAGGTAGGAAGATAAATGTATCACAATAATTTACTTTGTATCAATTGATTCTAATGTGGAAGGTAACTATTAAATCAAAATAAATACTAAGAAAAATTTTAGAAAAAATGCTATTTTAAATGATGCATTTATGGACAAAAAGAAAAGAAAAAGTTAGAAATAAAGAAATACTTATGGGGTATTGCCAATTACCAAACTAGTGTTGTTTTGATTCTGTTTGTCACAAACTTATGTGATCAGAGGGCTGCACTGACATTGGACAGGCAAATAGAGATGTGGGAAGCTGGTACAATCTAACTGCACTTGGTTGATGAGAATGTTGAACCTGTGAAGCTCACATGAATAGATCCCATGGTGAGAGTAAGGGTTGATTTAGTGATTTAAAACTAATTCCTATGCTTGAGCTTGAAACTAAGTTTAATTGCCATCTACCAGCTTTGAAAATGTGCAAGACCCATGAGATTTCAACCAATTACAACCATAAAAAATGAACACGTAGAAATTGACTTGATAAGGACTTATGATGGGTTTCTGAGTTAGTTCAATCGTGGACCTTGTCATGATTCAGTAGTGAGATATATATGCTTAGACATGAGATGCCAACTAGAATTATACTTGAAATGTGAAACAAAAGAAATAGTAATTGGCTAAGGAGATCCATTTTATTATACTGACAATTATATGTCATTCTATCCTTTTTTTTTTCTTTTCCACTCCACAAAAATGCATCATGAATACATTTACATGTGATAAAGGAAAGGATAATGTGAATTGCAATAAGGTAGCCAGTTGAATTGTGCTCCTATCAAAAGTGAAAAATAACATCCTTAATCCCACATTGAGTCCACTTAATGAGAAAGCTGGCAGGTAGACATTTCTTGCTTAAAGCCCTAAAGATTTTACCAGTATGACATTTTGGAATATCTACTAACTACTCAACTTACAAAATAATTGAGAATGAGGAATCTGTCAAAATGGGGGTTTCTAGAGATTTAAAATAAAAAAGAAAGGTATGGGTTTTTTAATATGCGATTTCATGTTATCTGCTATGCCAACTAATCAAAGATATTATTATCCTTTCATTTGCATAGTCTCAAAGACTGTTTAATATTTCAAAGTCAATTTGATAGGTTGATAATAGTCTGTGGCATGTTTGGGACCCATATGGATATCATAGCATAACAGGACACTAGTGAAGTGGTCTTTTTTAGATCCTGACATGTCGTTTGGGGAGGTGACACTCTCATCCATCTGTCATGATGGCATAATGCCCAATCCTGGGTCAGTTGAAGTATTTCTCTGGAGTTTAAATAATGACTTTTCTTGCTTTTCAATTTTTAATGTGATTTCAGTGCTCACAAATTTGACAACTATCCCTCCAAAAATTCAAATATTCTGAAAATAGGTACAGGGAACATTGTGTCAATGAGTACATGTTCTTTAAATATCATAAAAAGGCCAGTGGATGTGAGTTCAATGGTGAATATTCTACAGTC